>NC_089203.1:12119018-12420685 GCF_963930695.1 Labrus bergylta | reverse complement strand
GAAACACGGAATGAAGTCTTTAAAAAGAGTGGTGAAAATGTTAATTGTGACATTTTCATCTAATATGGGTTAAAATATAAATGACCACAGATGAGATCATTATAATCCACTCATCTCTGAAGCAAAGATAGCGCTCACTGCCTATTGTGTCAGTCGTAAAAAAAAAAAAAAAAAAAAACGATTTCATGGAGAACAAAGAAGGGTTGGCTGTAGAGTAAATGATGGACTCAGGTAACAGTGGTTCCGATTGTGCGGATCTGGCTCTGCAGGTTGTGCAGTGCAGATAAAAATCAAGCTCCATAATCCAGATTCATAGTAAATCTCCACCTATCTGATGCTCACAGGGCTCTTCAGCAGCCCATGATTGACGATCATTATCTGAAGATAGTATATCTCTGCTATCCCTGTGGCTCTGTCAGGGATTTTAGGTGAGAATGTTTGATCAAATACAGCAGTAAACAGCTGACGGAGGAGATGCACAGCAGCAGAAACACGTGTAGAAGGATATACATTGATGGAAACACTTAAGAGGCAGAAACCTTGAACAGAACCAGACTTGTGTTGAACAGCCATCTGCCGAGACTGTGTTTGGGTTTAGAGAGGATAGCAGGAGATGAAGGAAGAAGGAGAAGGATAGAGACAAACAGAGCAACAGCAGCAGCAGCAGCAGCGAATAAGACAGATTTATAGCTACAGTGCCGGTAATGATGCTAACAGTGCGGTATAAGCAGGAACAACAAAGGTAATAAATAGACTGATCACTTAAATAGCTTTAGCAACTATAATGATAATGAAATAGGGATGACTGATATTGGTAAATAGCAGTTGAAGTGGGGCAGCTCATTCACTTTAATATTTATGATAATGAGATAAAGAGATTGTGAGATGGAACAGCATCAAGACTCCAAATAGATAGTTTTTGTGTCTGATGGACATACAAATTAGCAGTAGCTTCTAACGTGGTCATCGTAACAGTTTTTTAAGGTGGTAATAAGGCAGTCTTTACCCCACAGTTTGTTTCACTGTCCCCAATAATACGAAAATAATGAAGTTAATCTTCTTTTGGGTTTTATCCCAATATTTCATGTAACTGTTATTTTATGTATATTGTGCTTTTGTTTGTATTCTAAACAACCGATTCTAACTACATATCTCTGAGAACATACTTGTGATCTGTAGGATGTTCAAGCAAAACATTAGTCAGACGTATAGGTGAATCCCAGTGCTTGATTTGTTATCCTTTGACAGTTCTGCCCTGTGAATGCTGGGGACCCACTTAAAGCAACACATAGTTTCGCACCCTCTCTGGTCAAGAGTTTTCTTAAATTAAGGAGTGTTTTTCCAACAAACCAGCAACTTACAAGGTGTATTTTTCATTATTACCACCATACCGTGGAGAAAAACTGATTAAAAAAGTGGCGCTCCATGTACAGTACATATTATCTGAGCATGCTTTGGGCAGTTAATTGTACCTTGCAATGAATGGGATTTCAATTTCAACCATATCTGTTTGCCTTCTGTGGGTACGCACCGTGAGGATGTGTCCGTCCCTCACAGAATCAAAGCACTGACATCAATTGTGAGGAGGTCAGTTGACCTTCGACAGGACAATGATCATGTTTGTGAGGAGGATACAGAGAGAGAGAGAAAAAGGGGGCGGGGGGGATGAGAGAGTAGAAACACAGATGAAACAGAGGCTTCTGCTAGTACACAGACAACAGCTGCACAATGAAGAATCTACAGTCCATCATTATCCATCGTTTAATAACAGAAAGGTAACTGTTATCTAATGGCAGGGCTGAAGACACAGTTAAAGGTGAATGATGGCTTTTTAAGACAGTAGAAGCCTGTCTGTGTGGAGTGCTCTTTCAAAATCAAAGAACCAGACTTCTGCAGCTTGTGGCTGTGTGTTTAACAATTCTGCCCTCTTTACAATAAAAGCACAAACTAAATTCAGAGGCTAAACCTGTCAAATAAAAATAATACTCAACAAAGCAGTCTTTTTCTGTTAAAGGAGCCTTGACTCGCTTTTTAAGTAAAAGTGTTTTGATCGAATATTTCATGCAGCATTCCGAAGTTCTGGCCTTTAAAATGGGCAAAAATGTCCTATCTGTTGTATGCCTGTTATTACAGTGTGTAGTTTGAATGTTTTTTTTTTTTGTGTTCTTGTGCCTGTTTTGTATTCGTGTTGCTCTGTTCTCGCGCCACAGAGTGCTGCAGGCTCAAAGGTATTACCACGAGTTGTGTGTGATGCACGTTACTTCGGCCTGTGTGCAGCAAGCCAGTGAACCTGCTCTGAAACTGTATACCTGTGCTGAGTAGAGGAGTCGCCATTTCAGCGCTGTCTGTTTGGATCAGTGTTCCCGGTGGCGCTCTGCCCTCTCTGAGAGCGCCACTGTTGGGGATCTATTTCTTGGCCCCTGACTCTGTCCCTCTGCGGAGACAATGGGCCCTTTGTACCTGCGTATACTGCTGCTGTGGGACCTGGCTTCCTATTTTCAGCAATTATACACGATCCCACTCCAGCCATGGCTCTTGATGCCGCTTCATTGGGGAGAAATGCAATCGAAAGGAGGTGAACCACAGAGAAACGGGGACTTGGAAATAGGCTTGCAGGAATTAGATTGTGGTGCTGATAAGTTCCATATAGAGCGAGTAAACATGTTCTTATCTTGTTATCCAGCTTGCACATTAACACATGCTGTTGGGAGGAGGGAAAGGGGAGCTTGAAAGTGTAATTCTAATCATTCTGTTTGGCTTTTTCCTATTCTCTGCTCTTGTCTTCATTTCTGTTTCTGAACGCTGACGCACATGCTAGAACAATGGAGGGGTCAGCGGCACTAGATACTCTCTTACACACAATGTTTCAGAAATAAGTGCACAGTGATTACGTGCCCTAATGTGAGGTGTTTAAAGAGTGGTTTCCTGAAGCAGAGTTAAATGATGGTGCCCTCTGTGAAGTATTAATGATGTGGCTGGATGAATCAGGTCAGCACAGACCTGTTGACGGCAGCTGCGGCACTCTTAAAGCTTGCACCCAGACATCAGGCTTAACCGCTTGGCAAATTGGACATGCTTGTTGGCTGTAGTTCCAATTTATGTGCACTCTCTATTGCAGTTAGTCTGTCTTCATTATTGAAATGGCCTCTCGTCAGGTCCTGACAGAATTGCGAAGATGGTAAGGAGGGGGGTGGGGGGGGGGTTCATACAGGAGAATCATGAATAATGTGGAAAATAAACACATTGGAGGCTTTGGCAGGAGGGGTGTTGGGAGTGTGGTAAAATGCCTGGCTTTCAATTTCTCTCTCTCTCTCTCTCTCTCTCTCTCCCTGTTCTTCTTTCTCTCCCTCTTTCTCTCTCACACGTGTGATTGTATGAGCAGCTTCTGCAGTGGATGCTGATGCTGTGAATCCTCAGCCTTGGGGCTTTGTCCAGCACACATACAATTGGGCTTAAACACGCAAACAGACGCGACCCTGCAACACATCCATATGCAGCTCTAGGCGCTGAGGTCTGACAGGACCTCTGCAGCCTGACCAGCATTCCAACTGTGTGTTTTGTCCCCGCCATTCTGTAGACTCACTGCTTAGTGGCTGGAGCCTCTGTCTAGTATAATGCTTCTGCCTCCCCGTTTTCTGGGTGCATTGATATATCTGTGCTCAGCTTGTTCAGCCAGTTCAGGATGGGATATCCAATTTCACATCTAGTTTTTTTTTTCTTTTTTCAAAGAGGATGTTTTTATTGCCAGATGTAGAATTTCAGTTTCTTAGTATGTCAAATTGATACATGATGACCTGAAAAACATCTTTTAGCTCAGTAAATGCCACGCGCACTTTAGGAGTAAGTGGGCTTTTCTGTGAGGAGTGGAACACGGTCTGGCTGGGTCTACCTACAGGGTCCTTGTACCTGCTGCACGCATGAGCCGATGTGATGGCTCATGAGATAATTACCCACTGAGCCGGTGTGAATGCAACTGTAAGCTGAAGCAGGGGTTCCCTTCAGGTAGCTCTGTTTTCCTAAGGTCAGTGAACAGCTAATGACATTTAGAAGCAATAGTATGAAAGAGGAGGCAGTTGTTTGCAGTCAGCCGCACACTACCTTTGTCTTATTGTCTGCCGTCTGTCTTAATCTCCCAGCAGCCGTTTTCACACCACGAGGAGATCATGTTATTAGATCCCCTCCCCTGGCTCATTTGTCATCCTGCAGCACTGCTCCTACAGAGGAGGACTGCAGGAGCTGTAAAGAGAAAACAATATAAACAGGCAGGAGGCCACAGAACCAAATGTTCATCATTTACAGGCCCAGAGTCTCGTGAATCGTGATTATTCTTCAAGGAATCAGGCAAAGTTAATGTGCCTTTTTTTTTCTCTTACCACACCTGTTTTCAAGAGGCTGACAAACTTCAACCTCTCCTCTCTCTCTTTACTTTAATGTATTTTCTTGTGCTACCACTGCATCCTGCTACACAAGCACTCTGTCATCTCCCAACCTCCACCATCACTCGCTACAGTTAAAAAAGTAATGTCACTTTCCCGAGTTTACTAACCCCCTCAGTCGCAACTCTTTCAACTGTCGTCTTCGAGCCAGGTTTTTTTTTTGTTTTGTTCCTGCAGCAGAGGCACATAGAAACGTAGGATTGGCTAATTACAATAAACAAATATGCTCAGAGCCGCCTATGCAAGGCTCGCATAGGTTAACAACTCTGCCATAAATTTTAAATGAAGCTTAAAATAGGATAGTGTTGCATACAGTTTCCATAGTGATCTCGGATGTGATTCTTTGTGTACTTTCTTGGCTGGTAAAGTTTGAATTAATCTTAGACACGAATCAGAAACAAAGAGAAGAAATGAGTGGTTGTTTGGTGCAGCCCCAGAGCCCCTTTTTATGTTGCTCTCGTGTTTGCAGCTTTTTCTATAATAAAAGCAATTTAATATTTTCCTTTTTGACTCCGAGGAAAACGCAGTGCGTCGAAACGTTAGTGCTTTGCACCTTAAGATTCTGCCCCTGTGTGAAGGAGTCCATTGAACTATTTTTGACATGTTCTTTTCTTTGTTGTAATGAAACCTAGTGTGCCAGTGTTAATCTTGTTCTGATTTGACCCATGGAAGTCACCCTTTAAAGATTTTATTTGTACTAACGGCTCTTTTTTTTGTCTTTTTCTGTCCTGCTTCTCTCTCTTCCTCTCTCTTTCAACAGGTGGGACAGTCAAAATGATGCGTAGGAGGTGAAGCGTTGAGCCGTATTGATGGATGTGTTAACAGAAAGCAGTCTCACATTGATTGTGAAGACTTCAGAACCAGAAAATGCAAGTGCAGAGAAAACAGGTGACTACTTTCTTTTTTTTTAAAGTTTTTTAGCTTGTTAATGTAATATTCCCTTCTTTTAAACGTGAAATGCACATATGCACACATATCATTTGTACTTTGCTTTGAATATTTAGAGATACCTGGTTGTTGATCTGAAAGCAGCAAGTTTTAATTTTCCCAAGAACAATCAAGCATTTATACGAATAAATGAAAGTAAAATGACAACTGTTCTCTCAGATATGAAACATTTCAAAAAAATAATTAGTATAAGCACATGCCATGAAACTAGTTTCTCAAATTAGCCTTCAACCCTCAGTTTTAAAGCTCTTTGACGAGATTTATGGAATGTGAAACACACAATGTCTTTTCCCTGGAATGAAAAGTGGAAAAGACTCATGAAATTAAGCTTTTAATGCAGTTGTTATCCTCTCTCCTGATGCTTCCTTAACTCAGTTTTATAACATCTACCCTTTCTTGTAAAATATAGAAATGTAGGAGTCAGTGCAATCATTCTTTTATTTACACTAGAGGGAGTATGCCTAACGCATCTTTTTCTTCTTCTGATGTATCTGTACATTGGATTTTTGTGTTTGGTTGTAACAGCAGCCTTTTTGTGATTTCCAACAGTCTGAACATTGCATTGATTGTAAGATTTCAGTGCTCTTGATTCTAAATTTGATCGTAGTTAAAGCAGGTATGTCTGCAGTGCTGTCCCTTTCATGTACACCTCATGTACATTACTTCTTTAGAACAACTGCATTTAAAATAGACAATTTCAGCCACAAATACAGACCTCTTAAACATACCTCTTAAACATCCCTGATCTTTAGACGAGATGTATCTTATTGTTTCAGCTCTGGACAGGCTCAGCGGGGTCTCACTGAACTGAATCATACAGATTATCCCTTGCACTTACCTGTTCCTTCAGAGGAAAAGTGGAAAAGGGAGAGTGTGGAGAATAAGTGTAGGAAAAAGAGCGATAGAGAAAAGGGTGAAAGCGTCTCCATTGAGCAGGAATAGGGCAGCTCTCTGAGGAGGATAGCCATGAATCATGCTGCAGTTACTCACCACTTATTATGAACATCCTGTACTAGCTGGATTGATTTCCCCCCACCATTCACAAAATGTCATATAGTGAAGATGGAGCAATAGGTAGCAAGTGGCTTCTGTGTCTGGCCTACCAGCTGGATGAGTTGACACCCCATGTGGCTGAGCCACAGAACGGCTAGCTCTGCATTTAACAAATGTGAAAGCCTTCTTATAGAGGGGATCAGGAGCAGGCAAGTTTGAAGGGAAGGAGATAGCGCACAGAAAAGGGGAGACAAGGAGATGGAAAGGGGGGATGGGAGAGAGAAATTATTTCAGAAAGCCATTAGAGGAAGGAAAAGGCCATGTCAGCTTTTTTCCTTTGAATTGTACTTAATAATGTGATATTCAAGCTATTTTATTCCCTCAGCCACAAGGACGGAGAGATTCTTTTGATTCATGTTCAACCGACTGTGGGGCTATTTTAAATGGTTATAAAACAGTCTTCAATGAAATACTGATGCCTCTATATAACACAGAGAAATAAACAAGACTGTCAGTTACAACATTGATTCCCAACCCTAGGGGTCCGAGCCCCGCCTGGGGGGCACAAGAGATTTCAGGGGGATACAAGACTTGTGCTCTGAGTTTGTCAAATTGCATTTGCACATATTAACTAAAATCACGACTACACACTTACTGGATAATTTATACAAAGGTATTTTGGTAGAAACAAGTGTGAATGTGTATTTTGTAGGGATTTTAACAAACGTTATTTTAATCTTGTGTTTATTTTTGACAGCAGTGTATCAATTTTCGTTTTGTGTGGGTTCAGCTTCTCTTAGATACATGTCGGAGGAGGGGGGGGGGTGTCAGGGGAAAAAGGTTGGGAACCAATGAGCTATAAGAGTCAACATTTATTTTAAGTTTTTCCTGTTGCCTGTCACTTGGTCAACAAAACAACTTACAGCATGCAGACAAAGAAAGCCTTTGTCAACATCATTTTCTGGAAAGTTTTGAGTTATAATTAAGCTGTTTCAAAGGAAGCAGAAGATTTGTCTTCTGAGAATACTATACTTCCACTGGATAAGCACTCATATAATCATTTTGTATTGTCCACAAAACAAAACAACATTTCTCATGGCTGTTTTAATATCGGGGACAGATGCTAGTTATATTGAAATATTGTTTAAAAAATATTGCTTTTATCCCAAATACAGTGACTGATAGTGGGTAGTAAACAAAAAGAAAGAAGCGTGCAGAGTTTGTGTTCCTGTGCATGTGTGTGTGTGTGTGTGTGTGTGTGTGTGTGTGTGTGTGTGTGTGTGTGTGTGTGTGTGTGTGTGTGTGTGTGTGTGTGTGGCATCTGACACATTAATAGATAAGGCCACAGACGCCAACTTGTCTCTCTCTCTCGCTCCTCGTGTCCATGACCATGTCCCTCAGCATGGGCTTGTCTCCCTGTGGAGCCGCCTGGCACAAAGCAGCTCGAGCTGCTCAGGTGGACGAATCCCTGAATGTCATGGCTCGAAAGATACACCAGACTCCAAGAGCTCTGAGCGCTAACTGGTCTGGTCTGGTCTGGTCTAGTTTGGCGGTGGTGGGGCTGTCTAGCATGGCAGGGCTTGGCAGGGCTGAGATCAGAAGATCACCACCTCCTGCCAGCAGCCGGGGTCCATCCATATGCTCGCTGGTGACAGTCCATGCCAGCTTGCATGAGTTGTGTCACATCCAGCATCGGTTTCTATTCAAGAACAATGCTGAAAAAAAAAAAACTACAACTGTGTGATGATGTCAGAGTGTTTTTATCAGTGTAGAAGCTGCTCTTTCTGTTAGCTACGTATTGAATCCTGGCAGCAGTAAGTATTTTTGATGTTTATCTTGTTTACATTTGCCAGCTCAGTAGCAGTAGTAACATTACGCTGGCTTATCTGTGAATATCTGTCTGCTGATCCCATTCTGACCTCTAATGTCAAACTTGATTTGTCATCTACAATCATCACTAAGAGACCCCATGTGTGTGAGTGTGTGTGTCTGTGTTTGTGTACCTGTCTGACTGACTGATCTGTGGCACATTCTGAACAGCTGAAGAGCTAATGGTCCAGCTGGAGACAGATGGCCTCTCGATAACACTATACCCCCAAGCCAATACTCACACTCTATCACTCTCATACACACACGCGCTCACATGCATCCATGCATGCACACACTCTCTCTCTCTCTCTCCTACATGCACATACAGACATTGGGGTAGGATAGATTGTTAATCCATTATAAACCCTGAGGAAACATATTTTTCAATATGAGTTTAATGTTTCACAGTCATTTTGTACAATCTTTTGGCAATATTAGGTGGCCGCTTAGGTTTCACGCATGCAGGAGAGGATAAAGGAAGTTAATTTCTCCCCCTGTTTTTATAATTTCCCTCTATCTGAGGCTTGGCTTCTATGCTGGGCTAATGAAAGAGATAAGTCATCTTTTCTTTATATTTTCCTTATCTTCAAGTCCTGCAAAATTACTTGTTAGATTTGAGGCATTGGCACTGTTTACATTCAATTCCAAATGAAACCATCCTCTCTCTCTCTTTTGGAGAAATGTGTTCTTCGTCCCTCTGGTCGGAGGTACAGGCTGCCCAGGGCTAAGAGCAACATATGCAAACTTCCGTATGTTCCTTGTGAAATGAATGCACTTAATTTTCTTTAAACCATGAGTGCACTTTCAAGCAGCACTATAGCACTTTATTTATATTGCTACCGCTCCAGTGAAATATTTAACAAACAGTGGAATTTGTTATTTTTCTTGGTTGTATCCCATCATGTTTGTGTTGCACTGTCCTATGTTGCTTTTATCTGTTGTGAAAATAAAAAGCAGGTTTTTGTGATGCATCGCTCAGCCCTAGCAGGGTCCAACAAATGGCAGAGGCTACGAGTTGACCTCGAGCTCAATGTGCTAAGGACTGTAGCTTCTGTATATGGGGCACCTGCTCTACCAACTGAGCTTTTTAACAATTCCCCATTTAAAGGATATTAGTCTAGACTCCACATATTCATGCGTCAGTATCAGTATCATACTTCTGTTTGAGGTCATTTTAGCTCAAAGACAGAAGAAAAACAATAGCAAACACCTCACTGTGATCCTCCTGCAGCCACAGACAAGATGCTACTCCTGTATAACAGTTTGTGTGAGTCCAGAGGGGCATATTTCAATTGTATGCTTGTAGTAAGCATTGCGGTTGCTCCTGAGTGTCTGCGGGCCACAGAGCCAAAGACACCTGCTCTCAGAAATGTCATTACCTTTTTAAATCACTCTCAAATTATACCAACATTCAAAGGTTTTACTCAGCATCAATGCTGCTATATTGAACAATGTTATTTAAGCAGTCTTCCTCTCAAGCATGTATTAATACCTCAATAATGATTAGGTGCATTTACTCTAAAATGGGGGATGTTGCTAGTTAACCTCTGGGAGAACATTAATTGATGTGGTTTGGTTTTTAATTTCATTTTTTTTCAGGTGTGATTTTAAGGAATAAGTGTGAAAGCAGCAGCTTGGGATTGTAGAGGGAGGCAGGTGTAGATGATATTGGTTATACAGTTTCCAACATATGGGCCTGTCGTGTCCCATGTGTACGTACCTGCCTCCGCTGCTGTCATCTAATTATGCAGAGCAAACAAAGCTATCTGCCTGCTGCTACAAGCCCGCTTCTGTGGGTTTTGATTGTTACTCATCAGATGGATGTCTTCAACTGATTAAGATATTGTCACAATCGACCTGGAGAAAATCACCAAACTGAGTTTCACTGTAGTTATTAGTGCTATTGTTAATGTTAAATTTTATGGTATCATTAGTGCTAAGTTGGATCTGCTTCCATATAGATGACATCTTAAAGGGATGGGGAGATCATGCGAGAATACTGCATTCCTTTGATCTCATACATTCAGTAGTAGGAAAAAAGAACGCTCACTTTGGTTTATTTAATAGAGGAAGTGTATTTCTGTCTGCTCTTTGTCACTTTCCATTATGCCACACTGTTTACTTCACATGAAGTAGGTGACCCATTTTGTGAACCACCTTCTTTGTTTTTTATTTGTTCTGATCATTTACAAGAAGCATTTAATGGTTCTGTTATATCTGGCTTCTCTTAACTTAACATTAGAACAGCAAGTGGTGCAGAAAAGAAGTTGTCCTTACATAATTTGCCAATACCCAAACGGTTTGAGGCTGGCATTACTAGATGACATACAGTATCAAACCCTGGGGGGTTAATTGACACTAATTGCATTTCAGACACCCAGAAGAAATGTCAGTGCAACTACAGAACAAAAACAATGTAATTTACCTTCAGATAAGTTGAAAGAGCTAAAATCTTTTCATTTTTTCCCCCTGCAGGGATATGTGAGCAGAGCGGTGATCTGAGTCTGTGCGGCCTTGTTGATGCTGCTCTCCCTCCAGCCTCATCTCCTCCTGCCGCAGAGACTTCACAGCAGGCCTGCCAAACTCACCAGAGGACCACGCCCACATCACCAACACTCTCTGTTCCCCTTGACACTGACTCCTCTTTGAGTCTAACAGCAACCCCTTGCCCCCCCACTGATGATGCGCCGACTGTAGTCCCCCAGCTTCAGCACACCCCCACTCCCACATCACTTCCCACTCAAGCTGTAAGCTCTTGGGACCCAAAAGGAGACACCCAGAAGACGTCTCTTCTGCTGCCTGTTGCACTCCCTCTGTCAACTACAATGATGGAGCCTGGCACGGTGTCTGTCCTGACGGATGAGTGTCTTCTTCAGCCTACACGCACCTGCCTCGGCTGCTTCATCGAGACCCGGGATGCTACTGACCCTAATTCCATCCAGAACCCACCCCTCGACCCAAACACCAACCATGACACAGAGACTGGGTTAAGTGTGAGGATAGGAGATGTGAGCCGAGAAGACTTCTCTGACATCAACAATATCAGCATCCAGTGCCTGAGCCATGCGGGGGAGGCAGTGAGTCATTATGGTGAACAGCTCCTCTCTGACCAGCTACTTAGCTTTCCTCTGCCGAAGGCCCCAGGTGAGGGCAAGAGAGAGGATGAAAACAAAACAACGGAGGACTGCGATGACCCTGAGGATGATGTGACAGCTAAAAACCTGTATGAGGGACTGTTATTGGACAAAGTGAGCGGAGAGGAGGTTCTGCTGGCCAATGCCAGCCAGGACTGGGGCTACTTTGAATCCTTCATCAGCGAGAGTAAAATGGAACTGCTGGACCTGTGTTCTAAGAATGAACTGTCAGTCAACCTCTTCTCTGAGGAAGATGTTGACAATCTCTTTGATGATGAAGACGATGACTCAACTTTGAGTAGTGATGTCTGTTCATTGAAGATTCGTTACGAATCTTTCCAGGACAACATGAGGGAAAAAACAAATGTGCTCCAAGAAGAGACACAGTTTAACTTCTTCCCGAGTGTCCTGGCCAACTGTGCCAAGAAAGAGGAGGGAGCAGGAGTCTTGAGGAGGAGTGTTGAGGATGCTCAGCCCAAAACTAATGAGCTAATACTGGAGACAGGACAGGAAGAAAAGGTGGGGGACTGCAGTGGTAAGAGCCCCCTTGATGGTTCCCAAGGGTCACCCATGTCAACACCCAAAGTCAACTACCTAATGGACTTCAATTCAACAGAGGAGTCAGGTGAATTCAGCGATGACAGCTCCTGCACTGGCTCCTCCTCAGACACCCTGCAGGAGGGCAGATTTAAGAAGGGCCACTCAAAGAGATTGCTCAGCCCATCTAACCCTCTCAACTATGGTTTGCGCTCCAAGAGAAAGGTTCGATACAGTGATGATTACTTATATGATGTTGATTCGCTTGAAAGTGAGAAGAATGCAGAGAAAAAAGAGAAAGTTCCTACGGGTCAAAAAGAGGAAGAGGACGTAGACTGGTGTCCTAAGAAGCGTCGGAAATCATGTCGGAAAGAGCCACCAGTGGTAATCAAGTACATCATCATCAACAGGTTCAAAGGAGAAAGACTCATGTCAGTGAAACTGGGCAGGTTGGAACCTGTGGATGCTGCTGTGAGTTTAAACACAGAAACAGTAAGCAAATATGAGAGACTGGCTCCTCTGAAGGATTTCTGGCATGAGAGGCAAAGAGAGAGACAGGAACAGCTTAAGCTGGCTGCCAGAGATAAACAACAACGCGGCGTTCATCTAAACGGACGCCATCATCGTCCTTTTAACTCTAGTCATCCAAAAAGAAAATACAAGATAGCAAACAGGCTTAAGGTTCAGAGGATTCACACTGTGGAGCAATCAGCAACAGCACAGGGCTCCCCTCTCTCTGATCAGGGCCAGAGAGGTGTCAGTAAAGAAGAGGCCACCCCCACGGTAGCAGGAATAACAGCAGCCCCAGGCCTCCCAGTGACATTAGACACAAACTCCATCATGCACACAGTCACAGCCAAGAGCCGCTCCCAGGAGAGAGAGGAGAGGGAGGGGAGGAGATTGGGAGGAAATAAAACAGTCAGGATAAGGAAATTCAAAAGCGAAGCCAGGCTGAGGAGCAAGAAAATGAAAGAGGCAGAAGGAGAGGAGGGGAGGAGCGTGACAAATGAAACGGATGCCTGTGTCGCTGCGGCACAGATTGAGGACCTTACTGCTGAGTTAGAAGAGGCAGGCATTAGCTCAACCACAGTCAAAGCCCATTTCTCTGACAATACCACCACAGCTCACACATCTGAGGAGAGATTTCCCTTTGTTTCGTCCAACTGCTCTCCTGACAAAGCTCCCTCAGAGGAGGAGGTGGAGGCGGGTGTCCCTGTCATCCCAGGGGGCTACCTGCAGACCCTGTTAGATGCTACAGACTCCTCCAGTGGAGCAACTATCCCTTATTTCCCCCAGCAGTCCTCTAGGCAGCAGTATCCACTGGGGCTATCCCTAGAGGAGAAACAGTTTTCTTCTCTGCAGCTTGCTCAGAGCTGTGTCCTCTCCCCTCCCTCCGAGTCAGAGCTACAACAATCTCCCCAGAACTGCCCCAGCTTCCCCAGTATGTGGCACCCACAGCTATGCCCAAGCCACAGCCAGAGCTTTGGGCCTGAGACCCCTGAGACTCCCATCTTACCCAACAACTTCCCAGCTACAGTGCCCTTGAATGACAACATGCCAGTGTCTAACTACAGCCAGCTGAGCCCTGAGGCTGACAGGCTGCTTTATGATAAGAGCTACCTGACTGAGTCTGGGCTGCAGCCTGGGGCAGATCTGCAAGTGTGTCAGGCTGCCTGTGTGGAAGGCCAGGTGCAATACCAGAGAGGGTCCCTGTGTACAGACAATGGCAGGCTCATCAGCTATGACTCAGTGGGTTCTCTGTCAGCCTCCTCCAGCAATTACAGCTCCCTCAGCCTCAAGTCTTGTGAGCGAGAGGGTGAGGAGGAGGGCCGAGACAACTTCTTAGCTCATTGCAGTCCTAAAGTGGTGATTCAGCAGAGTGTGGATGCCCTTACCCCACTCAGGGAGTCCTCAGACCTGCTGGACATTTCCAACTTCACACCCGACAAGTTTAGACACTCATCACTGTCAGAGCTTTCCCCACCTGAAACCCCAAATCTGTCCCCGCAAGTGGTGGGACGTGAGATGAAGATCTCGGGCAATGTTGGAGAATACCAGGATGTTAATGATATGACTATGGATTGTAATAGGGAGGCAAAGTGGAACTGTGATGTTATGCAGCAACAAGAGCACACAGCAAATACATACACAGCGGAAGACAGCCAGTTTCCACTGCACAACTTTAACAGTCAAGATGTTTTAACTATAGATAAAAAGGAACTGGGAGCTACAGAATTTGATGAACAGACCGGTGAAACTTTGGCTGGTGCAAAGAGCATTAAGTCAAAGAGGAAAGGCAATTGCAAACAAACAGCTGCAGGACAGGGCCCGAAGAAAGTCCGGGCTCCCAGAGCTGCTAAGTCAGAAAAGGTCAAAACCCCCAAACAGAACTCACGTTCCACCAAAAAGATAAAGGCCATGTTGGAGGGTAAGGCAGCAAAGAACCAAGCAGGTGGTTGTGGCACAGGTCTGACTGACAGTAGTAGCATTGGGGAGTGGTCTGGCACTGGCTGGTCAGAGAGCAACAGCCTGGTTGGAGACGACCAGAGAGAATTTGAAGAGCCCTCCAATATTCTGTCCAACATTGTCTCTGGCATGGCTGAGGTCCAAAGGTTCATGATGGCCTCCATTGAGCCACTCTGGAATCCAATGTCTGAGGCCTGCATGCCCTCTGAGGCCAATAGTCTCAACCTAAAGACCCTCAAAATCTTGGCAGGCACAGAGGCTGACCTGAAGAAAAAAGGAGCCGCGCTAACAGGGGCCGGGAGAGGCAGAAAGGCAGGGGGAAAGGGAGGGAAAAACCAGGCCAAATTTAATGCTTCTCATCCCTTATTCCCCCAGCTAGCTCTGGGCTGTAACATGTTTGACAAACCCAACTTTATTAACCCCGGCCCTGCACACAAAAAGCTCTACCGCCACAAGACCAGTGCAAAGTTCCCTCGAATTGAGACACTGAAGGGGAAGCGAGCTGAGAGGGACCCAAATAAGGACTTAGCACTGATGACCTCTTTTGAAAAACTGAGGTAATATTTTGTTATCAGCTGCTGTTGCACCCCCTTCTCACTATTCCCAACTACCTGCTCAGCACCCCTCCCAAGCATACCCACACTGACGCTATGCCAGAGCTGCATGAGTACTTCGCCCCCCCACCCCCCCCCCACCCCCGACTACTCCCACTTCCTTTTACCCCACTGCCCCCAGGAGGAAATTAATATCTGCATGAAAAAACTTCTTGTACTTTGCAAACTACCTATTGAGTGATTGTGTCAAGCTTGATTGAGATTTGAAACGACCATGGCTGCATTTTTCTTGCTTTCGTTGTTTCTGCCTTGTTTGTTCTTCTTATAGTCAGTTTTGTTTTACTTTTGTCTGAAAAAAAAAAAAGATTAAGCCTTGAAAACAGTTCTGTCGCCTTTTTGAGGAACTTTGTTTTTGTATTTTCTCAGCAGAACTAGCTCTCCCCAGATTAATGTATTTATTACCCTTTTCCCTAAAGATGTAGCTATATACACAAAGCATTGAGTGACATCTACACACCCCTCCTCCTCATCTGTTTTTGTATGCAGAATATGGATGTCCTGTTGTTGCTGTCCTTCATACACTGCCTGGCTCATTTCAAGAGGGAAACCTACAAATATTGAGCCCTATTTAAGCTCAAGACATCTTGAACACACAAGATGGGACCATTTTGTATTGATGACATATCAGACGTTGTCTTTTTTTCCCCCTCAAGGTTGGAATGACTGTCCATTTACTTTTATCAAGCATTTCTTTTTCTTCTGGAGTTAAGAGGAACTGGTTATCTAAATTTACATTTTTACGCCTTGCCAATTCATAAAAGCTCCACCCTCAGAGTATTTTTGTCAATGTTGTTGTACAGGGACATGCAATATTTGCAAAAAAAGATGATTATAATCTTAAAATCAATGTGCCAAAAGTAACAATGCTGTGTAAATGACCTCTTATATATGTGTGAATATTGGCTGTTCCTCTTTTCTATCCATTGGAGTATTGGCTGCTCGGGTTGGAGACTCCTCACAGAGATTTGCCACCACAGGAAATCTTTATTTGGGACTTTTCTCTCTTCTCTGATGAAAGGCACCAACAGCTGGCAGTGGTACGCCACCACTCACTAAACCAAATCAGAAAGACTTTGAATTCTCCTTGTTTCCCCCACTTTGTTTGCCAAATTCAATTTACCTCAACATCGCCTGGCACTGAGAAGCAACAAAAGAGAGGCAAAGGGGAGATCTGCTCTGAAGGTTACAGTAGAGGATGAAGATGAAAAACGAGAGGCTCAAATGAGCTTTCTCTGGACCAAGGAAAGGGTAGTGCAGATGTTTTAGGGTAAGCAAGGAATTTATACTGTATGTCAGTCGGGGCTGTTCCCCACTGAATAGTTGTTTTATACTGAATAATCAAGGCAGTTTATTACTCATAGAGATTCTGATGCACACATCAGCCGTGAATGGACAGGACATTTTTGCAGTTAGGCTAAATGTGAATGTGAAAGCAGTTTTCAGTAAAAATCAAATTAGTAATCTTGTAAATGAAGGAAAGCATGTCTTTGCGTTAACTCCACTTGGGAATCTTACTCATATCTTACCTTAAATGGTAATTTAAACAGTAATTATTCTTGACATCCTCATGTAATGTATTACTTAACACTGCCATCTTTTATAAGTTGCACCAATGGTGAATTTTCTTTCTGATTATTTTTATTAATTCTTCTTATTTTTTTACATGATATCAAATTTGTATTTATTTCTTCTGACTGCACTTTTATTTACACATTGACTTTTAGTGTCATCTCAGTTTGGATGGGTTAGTATTTGGTAAAAAAATATCGTCAACTAAAAATCAAGGCCAAGTAAAGGTAAAAAAAACCGTGGTGCTATCTGATCCTGCATATTCCCAGGCTATTAATGTAAATTACTTTGGGCTCATTCACTGCCTCACTCCTTAAAAATCCACCTTGAAATGAAATGAATCATACAATCATGTTTGATAGACTTTAAAATGTTTGGATTATATATACTGAATGAACTTAAGGAGAACACAGAGCCCCTCCTACAACATTTAGTCTTTCAGTTATTAAAGGAAACAATTGGCCAATAGTTTGTTTCTGTTTTGAACATGAATTTGAAGCACAGCTGTTAGATTGCTCAGAAATATGTGGACACATGGAGGCTTGACGTAAAAACAGGCCTTGTCACATTGGATACGGTAATTCTGACGCACAGGTGATGGTAATTAATTGCTTGCATATGGCAAGAATCATAATCAATCTTTCTATCTCTTTTTTTCTCTCCTCTCCGCCATGATCCTTTGTTTCTTTTCTCCAGTGTATCAGGGTTAGGACCAAGACAAGCTGCTGATGGGAAGCTCCACATGGGCTGCAAGCCCATTAAGTCTGCCTTCTCTCATTTCTGCCTATTGTCAAATTGAATGTACTTTCTGAGTTCATAGTTTTTAATTTTCTTCTCTCTTTTTTTTTTTGGTAAAAAAATGTGCCACTGTTGAGCTGCCTCATGTTAATGGTGCTAAGAAAGCAGACAATTGTTTTATTTTATTTTTTTTGATTCTGTTTGTTTACCCAGATTTAAAAAAAGAAATGCAAAGTAGATTAGGTACCTAACCCTCTTTATGAATGTATATTATAATGTTATGTTTGATGTATTCACTTCATGATTCTTTGACATTGATTGGAATTACTTTTGCTCTTTTAATTAAAAGATTACCGAGCTTTATATATACTGTCTAGAGTTGTTACAAGAAGGAATCTTAATGAACTCTTGACACTACAAAATCTTGTATATTTTTTGTGTGCCAATTTGTAACATATTTTGTAAGTGTATATTTTTCTTAGAAAGTGCTGTGAAGTATTTGTGTGTGTGAGTAACCTTTTAAGCGCCTCTGTGGGCAGTGGAAAGGATATAAAATGACGAGTTTCTGGTTTTAAAAACCAAAATATGAAAGTATCAACAGAAAACTAGAACTATTTACATTTTGTTGGGAGTTTTGTAATAAGACCATGATCTTGTTGTGAGAGTGTTGTGTTACTGTGAAAACACAAATAAGCAAAGAAAAAAAAATGAAAACTTGGAAAAAATATAATTTGTGAACAATTTGCTGTTTTATAGATTTTCATGTAAATTATTTGAGTATTATTTTGTTTTTTTTGTTTTGTTGTAACTGTTGCAAAGGTTTTAAATATTTGTGATCAAGCCTGTACGGTGACAATGTAATATTGGTAACTTGCTGAGTTTTGTAATAATGTTTATGGAGTAAATATACAAATTAAAATAAGATTTTGAATGCTGCTTTCTGAAGAGAGCTGGGTTGTGTTTTTACCTCCCACCCTTTGCTGTAGCCGGATACTTCAATAAAAACAACAACAACAAAAACCATCACTATTTACTTTTCACCAAACATACTCAGCCCATTTGAAAGTCTATTTATAAAAGGTTATCACATTCAGGTGCAGAGATGTAACATACCTGTCAAAAACATACTCTCACCCATCTGTTCACCCATTTTTTTGGCACTACTACAATAATAGTAATAGGCCGTGATTATTCAATTTGTTCTCACCACAAAGTGTGTAAGATTAGTGCAAACCATATTCAAGTAAGTCTGCCTTTGTTATATGGAAATATTCTTGGACCAAACACCTTTTTAATTTGTGCACAAGTCTGGCTCTAGCTCATGTTATTTTAATGTCATATCTAATTAGCACACAGGGTCAGGCATCGCTAGAGTGACTGCTCATCCATAACTCTGAGCTAGGCCGCTGTGGTCTGCACTGCAACTCATTCTGGCATGCTTAATTGGAGCTGGAGATACTGTCTCACACCATAAACAGATCGTGTGATGTATGCCTCCAGAATTGTCAGGTGGTATTAGCATTGTGTTTGTTCTTTAGTCACCCATAGCAGACAAGGGAGCAAGCAAATTATAAGACAGAATGTCTAATGCAACGTATCAGGTACACCTGCGGTTATTAAATGAGATCCTAGTTGTGTCACTGTGTGTTTACTGTAAAGACAACCATAGACCT
Organism: Labrus bergylta; assembly: GCF_963930695.1. Taxonomy (NCBI): domain Eukaryota; kingdom Metazoa; phylum Chordata; class Actinopteri; order Labriformes; family Labridae; genus Labrus; species Labrus bergylta. Next base: position 12,401,708 of record NC_089203.1, on the reverse strand, counting down.
TTTTATTAGCACAGGAGTTTGTTATAATGGTAATTGTTTGTGTGATTGTTGTTTTTGATCATTACTGACAGGACTACAAGGTAACATTATGAAAGAATAAGCATCCCTATTTCTGCACACTTTGTAATGAAGGCTTTGACGTCTGACCACAAGAACAGCTAACTACACAGTTATGGAAATAAATAAGTGTTTTGCTGGCACACTTGTTCTTAAGGAAACCTATCCAAACACTATCTTTCACCGGCTATTCTGATGTGTCAATCAAGTAAAAAGGATTTTTAGTATAGGTAGGCTAAATCCTTTTTGTGCTCAAACAGTAGCTTAAACCCCAAAGGCCCCCTTTAACTGTCTATATTTCATGGTATTTTAAATAATAGGAAATCACATGTTTCTGTCGATCATCCACCTGTCATAGTGAGCTGTGTACGGATCACCTAGCTGTGTAAGCTAAAAGTACATGTAAGTATGCCACCTACTGCCTAGGGGTCATGAGTGCCGTTTGTGGCATACTGCTATACAGTCCCTGCTCCACCTTTTTATTTGGTAACTTTGAGAAAAGGAACTTGTTATAGATTATTAGTAAGCTAAAATACTTCCCCAGGGGGATAATTGGTGGTATATTATTAGCTTGATCCTATTTTACCTTTTTTTGTATTTATTTTTCATGCATTTTAAGGACATCATATGCAACTGAAACAACTTTATAATCACTGCAGAACATTTCTGAATCAAATTTTAATTAACTTTGGAGGAAACAAAACTCCCATTTGGCACCATGTTGTTAATAGAGTAACTTTACATTAGTTTTACAATTAGACAAAATATGACTGAAATGTGTGTAATGCATGATTATTGGACATGTCCCCTGGGTATCAAAGGTGAAGCAGAAGTGGAAGGGAAGTTTCTTTAGGAACACTAACTTAAACTGAACTTAAACACATTTCCCACTAACAAAAATATATTTTCTCGTACTGCCATTCTTGCAGACTATATTGTGCAATGAATGACTACGGTTAGAAATGAAAGTTAAAAACAGCATATATGGCAGTATATTTTGTTATAATCTAAAGAGGAGACTGAACAATATTTGCTAACTAAACTATACTTTAATGTCTACTAACGTTTAATCTTTATTATCTTATAACAGTGACATTTGAAGATTTTTTCATTTGAATTTGCAAGACAATCCTCCACACAGTAGTGGAAAAGTTTTGGGGTAATTTAATACAATTGATAATTATATAATATATGCTACTGAATAAATACATTTTCTTATCAATTCTATTTAAATTTTGATGAACCTTGAAAGTGTTCACCCTCTGACAATGTGTTGTAAGCAGTGTAGTGGCTACTTACCAGATGACTGGGCAGGATGAGCATTTCATCAGTTGGATGGAACTGAAACAGAAGTGGCAATGAATGAAGAGTTGAGACAGTTCTTCAAGCAATACAGAGGCGTACTGTAAAACACAAATCAAACTTTTCACTTTTTCAGTGTCATTGGAAAGACATCAGATGGGCTATAAGTGTGGTTCCCAAAGTGGAGGGGTCGTGAGCCACCAAGAGGAGGCCCCGAGATTCCTTCCAAAATAACGAAAACAATTTAAAATGATTCAAAATGTAATATTTTACCCATTATTATAAATATCTAAACAAAATATTTTCAATTGAAAAAAACCTCATTAAGTGAAAAGGAAATGAAATTAATGTTTAAAATACTTAAAATGTAAGTTTTCATGAAACAAACAATGTAGGTGTCGGCTGCTCTTTACACATAAAGATGAACCCCCCTGTTAAGTTTTCTATGTCCACTCTAAAGTCTATACATGGAGATTGTATACTGCTTCAAGTCTTTATTACAATAAATTGTGATGTCAAATAATGTTATAGTGTTTAGGCTGTTTTATGTATTCTCTTTTGTTGTTTTTTGTCTTACCTGTTTGTATAAGCCTATTGCGTGTGCATGGCGGTGAGCTGTTAATGCCTTAACCACCCCCAGGGACTGTGGGTGTCCCCCATCTCTAGCACCGTAATTTTGGGGGCCGCCGGCCAAAAAGTGTATAATTAATAATAATACATTTTTTATTGCTTATTTACTTGCATTTAATATTATATTGTTTATTTGCTAATATTGTGTGTTTGATAACCTGCTGCTGTAACGCCACAATTTTAGAGTTTGGGATCAATAAAGTAAATCTAATCTAATCTAATCTAATCTAATCTAATGGATTGTGGCATATATAGTGCTAGGTAAATCTCAATGGTATGGAAGCCCATTTCCGCCAGTTAAAAAAATAAAAATGAAAATAATAAAGTCATAATAATGAGATAAGTCAAAATAATGAGATAAAAAATTTGAAATTATGAGACTTTATTATTTTTTTTACTAGCGGAAATGGGCTTCCATACAATGGACTATGAACATTTGGAAGATTTAATTGAAAGCCTTTTACAGCTTACACAATTTACAGAGCGCATGGAAGCATGCCGGTATGTCTCCAGATCTTTGTCCTTTAAAACTTGAATTCTACAGAAGGAAATAGTATTTGCATGTACAACCGCTTCGTGACGCTACAGCGGAACAGAGCAACGAGGTCCAAAACAAACATCCTTTTTCTAAAGCTCTTCTGAGACAACCCGGAGACTTCAATGCCCCGGGTGAAGACTGTCAGGCAGCCTCACTGCACGGTCTAGCCCCGCCTCCTTCGCCACGATTGGAAGATGGTCGCTGGATCCAGTTAGTCTATTTTATCGCAGTGCCTTGGAGTCTGCACTCGGGGTGGAAGTGAGTGCCGCTCAATCCGTTTCCGGGAGATTATTGTAGCCTTCCTAAAAGAAAGAAAATGGAATCCTGAAATCGCAGTTAGCAAAACACTAAAGCGGGTTTCAGACACTTTTAGAGGAACACCTGGGTTGTTTGAATACATTGTTACTGACACCATTGAACAGGTAATGTAACGTGGATGTGGTGACGGACTGTGTATTCCCTCAGATTGTCTTTATTTTCATTATGTTGCTAATTGTAGCTTGTTTGCTCTTGATCTGAACGTCACCGGCTGACGTCGGCTGTGAAGCTCTGCGGTAATGCTAACAAAACCTTCAAAACGTGGCTTATAAATCAAACAATGTACAAGGCAAATATCAAGTTCACACCTTGATCCTGTGCAGTATATGTGCGGAACAAGTAGTCCTGTACAGCTAGTGTAATTAAAGACTGTTAACAACAAGTGAAGAGGTAGCATTAGCTGAGGCTACCGAAGTGTAGTTAGTTAGCATGTTAGCTAAGTCAGGGGACAACACCTGCGGAGTTGTTTAGTTATCAAAGAGATTTTAAGTAAACCATACATACGACATCGTGCTTGAATATATTCTGTTGTTTACTAGCTCTACCACTAACTGGACAGTGTAGCTATCTGTGTTTGAAGTTGTCATAGTTAGCCACCATGGACAATGCTACAAGATAGCTTAGCTTGATGATGCCATTTTGTTTTTTTTTATCTCCACTTTGTTCAACATTCTGCTTTCATCCGAGGCAAAACCGTGATGTTGTCCCGCTTTACGTTTGCCTGCTACACGGTCACGTTTACTGATGGGGGGGGGGGGGGGCTTTTGGACAAATGCGTTGACTGGTGTGATACAAACAATAGCTAAAAGTTTGGTGCTGTTGCGATTGTAGTAAGTTAGCATGCTAACACAAGCTACATGGTGGCAGTGTGTCACTTTGAGATGTTGTTTTATTGAACATGCCATCACGGTCCTCTTTGTTTACAGAGGTGACTCAGTCAACGGGGGTCAAATCAGACATTTCATTCATATTATGAGAAGCAGAATGTATTTGTCATACGTCTTCACTGTTTTTCCTTTTTTTCCTTTTTTTTTTTTTTTCTGCAGCAGCTTGATCTTGCTGAGGATTGGAGAAGATCCGTCGACCTTCCCTCCCTTCTGAATCAATGGAGGGGTCTGACAGTTTAGATCAGAGTGGCAGTGACCAACCAGAGTCGCAGCGCACAAGTCAGCAGGACCGCCTGAGCAGGGAAGAGGCTTTCTATCAGTTTGTCAACAATCTCAGTGATGAAGACTATCGACTCATGAGAGACAACAATCTTTTGGGCACTCCAGGTAAAAAAAAAAGAAAAAAAAAAGCATTTCATCTCATCTTACAAATCTGTATTCTTATGACAGAAATCTGTGATTGTGACACGTTAGCAAATCAGTTATTATTAAATAAAAATGGCTCTGTAACGAGACCCTTTTTAATCCATATATCAAAAGTTAATTACAATGACACCAAAGCACAGTGCAAATACGCAGTTTAAAAATCTCTGTGTGCAACAATATGTTTTAAACAGTTAGCTGACAAAAAGGTGTTTATATAGATTTCAAGAAACTCACAGTAATATCTGTTAAACACCATTTAATCCACAGTGTTTTGGGGCCTACTTTATTCAAAAGTTACAAGGCTTCTAGGTCTCTTGAATAAAGCAGAGATTCAGACCAGGCCTGTATGTTTATGAAAATGCTTTCATGCTTACTCTTTTTACTCACTGAGTGTAAAACCACTATCTGTAATGTCATTTGGCTAGATTAAGTTTTATACCTATTTAATGTATTTAGGACTTAAAGTAAAAGTACTTTTTAGTATTGGTAAAATCGTTTTCCTGCCCCTTCCCAGTGTCTGCTTGCCATAAAGTATTATAATTTATATTAGAATGTAAGCCTAGGAGGCTGTCTAGGCTTTGGATTTGTTTAAATGCACAAAATGCATCAGACTCTGAACTGCTGAAGACGCCCAATCCGTTTCTGTCCCAGGATAGTGGAAGGAGGAATGTAAGTTTGGAGCGTCCTTTAGCGGGCCCCCTGCCAGGAGAGGGCATTGAATGGACTCGCATGCCCTGGTAAGTCTGGAGGTTTTCAGTATTGTCCTGTTGCTGTGTTCGAAGGAAAACAAACAGCTCTATTGGCCAATACAGCACAAACAATTACAACAGTGCTTTTCCTTTCTGACAGATGTACATCAGCTGCAAAACATATGACATCATTTTTGCTTATTCCCTTATTGGTCCTCTGCCACATTCAAAACTTCTGATCTTTTTTTTGAAGTGAAGCTCCTGACTCCCCCCAGCTACATGCACAAGGTCTTTCTTTCAGCTTGCTTTGGTGGACAGACTAGAGAAGAGGAAGTGAAGTTCGTGTCCTTTCGAGAGATGTTGGCTGATTTTTTTTTTTTTAATATAATTGTGTTGTTTCAGGAGAAGCAACAGAAGATGAGCTGTTAAGTAGACTTCAGCAACTCAAAGATGGTCCTGAGCAGCAGAACAACACCCCCACCCCTGAAAATGGAGACGATCCAGTTGGTAAGTGTGTATTATTTCAGATTGTACTGACAAATTCAGTTATGGTTTGTCACTTGTTAATGATTCTTTCTTTTGCTTATTTTAGAACCACCAGAGAACTCTGAGGATCCTGCCAGTGGGGATAGCCTCTTGGACTGGCTGAACACCGTAAGGCGCACCGGCAACACAACAAGAACTGGACATCGTGGAAACCAGTCATGGCGGGCCGTCAGCCAAACAAACCCAAACAGTGGCGATTTCCGCTTCAGCCTGGAGATAAGTGTGAACCGCAACCTGGCTGAACAGCAGGCAGCCGCCGAGGGGGAGCAGGAGTCTCCTGAGGAGTCTCAAGAAGAGTCTCCAGAGGTCCCTCAAGAGGAATCTCCAGAGGTGTCCCTAGAGGAGACACCAGAGGTCCAAGAAGTTGTGGCAAACGCTGAACCCCAAGTCGTCCCCATGGAGACCGAAGTGGTGGAAGAACCAGTTGTTGAGGAGTTGGCTGTTGTAGTAGAACCAGAGCCTGAACTAGAAGAGATTGTTTCACAAGAGGTTTTAGCAGATCCTCCCAGCTCACCTGCTGCAGCTTCCTTGCCAGAACAACCGGCACTTTCCCCTTCTCCACGCAGAGGACAAAGGAGACCCCGCAGCCGCAGTCCAGAGCCACGCAGGACTAGGGCCCGTACAGCAAGGAGCCGCTCCCCTCTTAACTTGGATCAGATGGATGGTCTCCCTAATCCTCGTAATATTCAAAGCTCTCAAGGCCAGGACGCCTTACCCATTAACCTCCCTGTCCCTCAAGTGGAGGGCAGTTCTCGGACTCGACAACATGTGCCCGCCAGGCAAAGCACTGTAGATAGTGATGTTCAGCCATCTAGGGCTAGCCCAGAAACTGTCTTGGAGACACAAAATGTCACATCTCAGGAAGGAGACGCCGCTGGGGGGGAAGGGGGTGTAGCTGGGCGTCGTCCCCCTACTATTATGCTTGACCTCCAGGTGCGTCGTGTGCGTCCAGGCGAGTATCGCCAGAGAGACAGCATTGCCAGTCGTACCCGCTCACGTTCCCAGAACTCTAACAACACATTTCTTTATGAAAGTGAGCGTGGTGGATTTCGTAGGACTTTCTCCCGCTCTGAGCGTGCTGGTGTGCGGACCTATGTCAGCACAATTCGCATCCCTATCAGAAGAATCTCTGATGCAGGTTTGGGAGAGGCAACCTCAATGGCTCTCCAGTCTATGATTCGGCAGATTATGACTGGTTTTGGTGAACTCGGCTACCTCATGGATTCAGACTCTGATTCTTCAGATTCAAATCGAGGAGTAAACACACCGGCTGATCTGGCTGAAGCTGTCAGTAACCCAGAAGTTGCTCCTGCTGCTGATGTTGATGAACCCCCTGTGGCTGCTGGAGTCAGAGCAAGGACAGCTGAGCCAGATGTGGATGAGAGTCTTGCCACCGGTCCACCTGCCTCTAGTGGCAGAGCTCGACCAAGACCACCTAATAGCCTAGAAGAGCCCAGCTCATTACCATTCCTGCGACTCGCCCACTTCTTCCTCTTAAATGATGATGATGAGGACCAGCCCCAAGGGCTGACCAAAGAGCAGATTGACAACCTCTCCATGCGCAATTTTGGTGAGAGCGATGCCTTGAAGACTTGCAGTGTCTGCATAACAGAGTATGCAGAAGGTAACAAGCTACGCAAGCTTCCCTGCTCTCATGAGTACCATGTGCACTGCATTGATCGTTGGCTGTCAGAAAACTCCACTTGCCCAATCTGCCGCAGGGCAGTCCTAGTTTCAGCCAACCGAGAGAGCGTGGTGTAGCTCATATAAGACTGCAGGCCTTTTGTCACAACCTAAGTAATGTAGTATCCCAAGTGTATAGCAGGGGTTTGAGAAAAAAATGATCTCCACTGTTCACCCTTCATACCATTTGTGAGTTTTATTATAATGAAGTCACAGGATTGATTTTGGGGTGCTCCAAACAGTTTCATAAGGACATTATCAATCTCTAACAATACATTTATTATTTCAGTACATAGTAAGACACAAGCATGCATACTGTTTGAATCAACTCATAGTGACCAAGCAGTTTGAGGCATTGTGTTTAATTATACTCTGTTAGACCGGTAACTCTTTTAAAATCCCCCAGATTAGAAATGCTGCACACCTTCAGGTAGTTCTGGCACATGTGCTTTTTGGTATTGGCTCCCTAAATGGAGTCTGATATACCAGAAGTTGGGCATTGGTACAGTTCTTAGTAACACCAGTATTAGCTGTAAATAAGCTTGTAAAAATAATTTTGATTCACAGTCTGTATCATTAAACTGGTTTGGGATTGTAAATTATGTCATATGAAGATAGAATAGTGTTGGAAATTACTGTCCGTCAGAGCATCCCAAAATTTGGTGTTAGATAAGTTGTATCAGTTTACACACCGCAATAATTGATTGATTCTGATGTCCAAAGGATGTAGAATTTAAAAAGGCTCGGCATTTACATTGTGACTAAAAGAAACTGATATTTTGGTGTGGCATATTCCATGAGCTCTGAGTTTTTGTTTGAAATAAAATGTACAGGTATACTGGAAAGATGAATCCCACTAGGGAACTTTTGCAAAATGAAAATTTGTTTTAGAATCATATAACAGCTCTTTTTCTTGATAAATGAAATATGATTTAGTATTAATACCAGGAATTAGGGATATCTCTATAATGGTTGCAGACATTGGATTTATAACAGGTCCTTGGCATGTGAATTTTCCCACCTGAAAAAGACTATACTAACAGGCATGAATTCAGAAATTTGAAAACAGTTGTTTTTGCTTTTCCCACTTGTAAAAGAACATTTACTTTTTCATGTAAAACAATGAGCTCACAATCACTTTGTCTTTTAATCTATTTGTACTGCTTCTTTGTTTTACTAGGTACATATTGGTTCTCTTATATAACTGATTTATGAATTCAGTTCCCTAAGCTTGTAATGCAGAGAGTAAAATGACCCTTTGTGACCTAAAATGAAATGTTGACTTGCTTCTCAAGAATTCTCTTGTCGGCCCACCCTAATGGACAAATGACAACTTAAGTTATCAACCCAGAGTTCCAGGTGTCAGACATTTACCAAATTTCACGCCATCCTCCCGTCATAGAACGGCTCGAGTGGGAAGTTAAGATGCTCGCCTTTTGTAACCCCCCCCCCTCCTGCCTCGAGCAGATGCTCCATATCAGTGTGCAATACATGCTAAGTGAAACTAGGGAAATACAAAACAAGATATAAATATATGTTATTGTTAAAACTGTTCTTAAAGACTCAAATCTTAAAATGAAGATGTATTACCTTTTTAAAATATGTTTAAGTTTATTTTATTTAGAAGTTCTGTAGGTTTTAATAGCACTGTTGATGAACAGGAACACTGGCTGAAGGACGAAAGGGCATCACTACCAATGCCCTCCTGTCATGTTTCTTATCACTGTCTGATGTCTTTGCCACAATTATGACCTCCCTTTGTGGGACATAACAGTTTGAATGCAAGACATTATCATTGTTGAATACCATAATAAACATGTATATGAAATGTATGTTCCCTTTAAGGCCATGCTTAAGTCTCGGCCTTCTTCTGTGACCCACCCAGTGCAGTATGTTAACTGGGTGTTAAATGAAACTAACCGCTGAATTAAACAAGTTGTTGTGCTTCAAAATGCAGATATGTATTCTGTACAGTCACTGTGCTGTTGGGTTATTTTTTCTACATCCAGGTGCACACATAACGAATTATTACTTCTATCTTATATATTAAAATAGTATTATTATGCCTTTATCCCAAGTTTGCGTTGATCTGACTGTTTATTGATTTTTTTTTTCTGTCCACATAATGACGTATTCAAATGTTTTACGTATAACAAAGTCTTATTTAAGTGCATGATGACCTGATGGTGTGAAATGCAAGCTCGGGTGGTTTCCCTTTCAATCAGTGATGATGCTAATAAACATCCCACCCATATAGTTTTATAAGATATCACGTTATTATACATAACATGTACTTCATTTATGATGATGAATTGGTAGCACCCCTGCTGGTAAGAAATAGACATATTGATTCCCAGTGATCAGATAAATAACCTCTATTATTATTTACCCACCATAGACATGTTCTTGTGCTGGAACAAAAAATATAGACACTGTTTTAATACACGTCGCCATCCACTAGCTAGTTCTTAAATGCATAAACCATGTGTTTCCTTCTTGTCTTACACATTGCAGTGTATTACATAAAAAGGGAATAACAAGTTAATGAACCACGGACTAGTATCCAAACACACAGGCAGTAGCGGTGTATTGGATTTTATTTACGCCCAAGCAAGTCGGGGATTATTTCATGTTCACCAAAGTTTAATGTAATATGTAATGTATCCTTCTGTGCCACCTTGATCTTTGTTTGATGTACATGCCTGTGTGCGTGTGTATAGTATTGCAGTGAGGTCTGTTCAAAGGCTACGGAGCTGGACAAACAAGGAAGTGCCGACGTGACAGACGACGGTGAGGATGGCGCTGCGTGCAGTTGGGACTCGTTTGCGGCAGGTTCACGTTAACCGCTTCAAGGTAAAGTCAGTCTATATATAAGTAACTTAAATGTCTGAAGCCTTTAGAGTCAGCGTTTCTTTCAGAATAACTTAAGAGTTACCTCGAGTAAAGACGTACTGTTACAATCACTTCCAACACGGCCTAGTGTCAGATCTAACAGGCTAAAAGTACAGCAGAAACACCGAAGGAAATACGCCAGCTCGTTGCTCGGCTACAATAAAAGTTTTACTTGCGGCACAATTTCAAGAGTTTCACCTTTTTAAGGCTCTCATGCCAACTTTTCAACACATGGTGGCGCTGTTGACTCTGAATGAAATTACAATGTCTGCGTTTCATGTCGCTGTCAGCAGGTTTCAGGCTGTTATTTTTTATTACTACAATGTATTTGTCTTTTCATTTGTAGGTTGTCTCCATCCAAACACTTGTGGATGTGAAATTGAAAAGAACCTGTCCGGTTGAAATAAGTCACCTGGACCACTTGGTTCTGACTGTGAAAAGTGTGCCAGACACGGTCAACTTTTATACCTCTGTCCTTGGCATGGAGGTCATCACTTTCAAGGTATGCAAGGTGCATTGTACATTATATTAATAATAATAGGCTAATTATTATTATTATTAAAAGGCTATTATTATTGTTGTTGTTGTTTTTGTTAAAAGTATAAAGGCTAGATTTAGTGCTAATAATAATCACTTTGTTTACTACTTATAGTTTGTTAAATATTTGTATTACCCATTTATGTTATATTATTTTCAAAGGGCCCAGGAGTAATTGAATACTGCGGTGCCTTTAGTTACAGAGACCATCCACTAGATGGCAGGCTTTCATTGTATATCAGATGATCGCACCACATGTGGAAGCTTTTAGTCACATTTTAACACCCACACATGCTCTCTCTGCATTCTCCAGGGAAACCGTAAGGCTTTGGGTTTTGGGCAGCAGAAGTTTAACCTTCATCAGCTGGGTCAGGAGTTTGAACCAAAAGCCAAGTATCCAACCTCAGGCTCTGCAGACCTTTGCCTCATCACCAAAACCCCTTTGGCTACAGTAGCTGAACATCTGAAGGTCCTTTACCCACTTCCTACACCTATTTTGTCTTTAATTTCAATGTCAGTTCAAAACTTGTAAGGCACTGATCTTTAAAGAACCTATTGACCTCTATGAACTCTGTATGTCTCATTTTGTTGCCAGAGCAATGCTGAGTGTGGGTTTTTGTCATCTGGGCTCCTCTGCAGGTCTGTGGAGTCGAAATAGAGGAGGGTCCAGTGGAAAGGACCGGGGCTGTGGGAACCATCACCTCTTTATACTTAAGAGATCCAGACCACAATCTCATTGAAGTGTCAAACTATACCAATTCATCATCAGACTGATCTTATCAAGACTTCTTTAGCCTTGTTTTTGGCAACAGTTGCTCTTGTTTTGTCCGGTGGTCCCATTCCACAATGTAATAATGTGTTCAGACCATATTAACTGTAAGCACTCGCATTATTTTCATCCTGGGACTGATAACATCAGTTGGCTGGACAGAGAAGCTCTTTCTGTGCAGTTTTGCTGACCAGTGGTTGCTATTTCAGTAATGCATGAACAGGCTTTTGTAGCACCCTACATTCAGGATGGAACGTGAAAAATACACACTTTAAGATGTCAAGCCAACTTCATAGTTACTAGTGAAGTACCTTGTCTTTTGTTTTTTTAAGGTAAACTGAACACTTACACAATCAGTGTTTATTAAGTCTCTATTTTATGAATAAAGACTTTCAATAACTCTAGAGTATTTTATTTAATGCCTTCATTTATTTGTATTATTGCCTAAGCTGTTATTTGTTAAAGTTTCTTTTAGCTCCATGGAAGTTATTTTATAGAATATTAGGCTAACACCCATAGATAATAAAATTATATTTTTCCTTTCCTATTTATAATATAATTCCTCTCCAGACACACCTTTTCCACATTGAGGTAATTGTTTTGTACAATATGCTGTATACAGCACACAGAAGCAAGTCAGATAAGACTTAATCTGTACTTCCATCACTAAATGCAAGGAAATACAACTCAACTCTCTAATGTGATTCGATCAAACATTCCTGTATTTAGTTCTACCTTCACAAATGGTACGTTTAGTTCTGATTGACACTCTCAAAGCATTATTAATTTAACTTTTTTTAAGACAGTTTTTTTTGCTCATTCAAAATAAATACATTGCAAAAGTTTGAATTTATGGCAATAAATGAAGAAAAACATTTCATATAAGCAATGCTTCTTACTCAGCATGCATTTTACCCTTTGGATAGAGGTGTATGTGTAACAGACATGCTCTCTCACCATGTTAGTGCAGTCAGCTAGCTATCAGCTACCCAACAGATGGACATAGAAACTGTGAGGTAAAGATAACATGCACTCTTTAATATTGGTTTATCCCATTTCATTATTGAAAATTGAGCGTGTTATTGCACATCACATGTTTTTCTCAAATAATGCATGCAGGTCTATTTCTTATAACTTCCTGTTCTAAACACATAGCTACAAACATTCCTGAGCATTGCCTATCACTATACCATAATGAAGATGTCAAAACAAGATGTTTTAGTGCCTTCAGTCTAAAATTATCAATATTCATTTTTTCAGAGGAGCAAAAATGAGCCGTAGATGCTTTTTACCATCCTCTGTGAATTCCCACCAACTCAACATCAAAGCTTAGGTATGCCATTGTTTGTCATGTGCTCATACGTCAGTGTAAAGATTCCACTATCAGTCTCTGTTTGCTGACTGTAATCCTTAACACTGGAACTTACCCATAGATAACAGCCTGCATTGTAGTATTGGAAAGTCCATCTATGTCACAGCAGTATATGGAGGGCTCTAGCTGTATTAAGTTTCACTACCATTGTGATTTTCTATTCACTGGTGAAAAGGGTTAGGGTTAGGTAGGTAGAAAACGGTACACAGTACAAAAGTCTGCTCCTTATTATACACTTTTACATCATGGGGATATTTTTAGCTGCTTTTGTCTGTTTTGCTGTGTTTACCATCATCTTTCCTTTCAAGAAACACCTCAATGCAGGAACTGCAGGAAAAAAAGTCCAGAAATGGCAATGACGTGTGTTGACTAATTGTGTTACCAATCTGTTTCTTTCTATTTGAAAGAGATTGATTCGTCTTTGAGAAAGATTTAAATGGATTTCTACTCAATGACAAAATTATTTTTCTTTTTTTTCTCATTTTATTCTTAAGGTTCAGACTTTTAGATTGACAGAAAATTGTACTAACAATCCTTAAAATGATCCCGAAGAGGTGCACTGATTGACCGGCTGGTCACAGAAATGGGAACCCAGACAGATTTGAATCCTCTTTGGCCCTGATCAGTGACTGCCTGGTCTTCTCAAATATATATGATTATGTGCCAATCTTAGATTTACACGAGCTGCACAGTTCATGCCATGCTGACAGTGAATAGAAACACAGTGAGGTGCCCATCAGCAGAGCAATGCATTGACTTACTGGAGGATGAACATAACCTTACTTGTGCAAACAAGATGATCACAAGTGTGCACAAGATAATATTCTTTGGTTTTTGGGACATCACTGGCTCTGTAATCGACAGTTCCTGTCCATCAGATAATTTTCCCACTTACCACATATTGTTTATTGGATAAAACATCATCAGGCATTATCAGCGTAATTGCCCTGGTACTTTTTAAAGACTGTCTAAACACTTTGTTTATTATATATGACATAGGTAAATGTGAACCAGAGTAACAACTTTAAAATTATATTCGTCTCATGAACCCCCCCCCCCCCCCCCCCCAAAATGTATTCAGATGATCCCTTATTGTGATTAAACACAACACTTATGTTGACTTAGTTTTCTCTATTGTATTTATTCAGAACTGTTTCCATTGGCAATAAGCAATAATTGAAACTTGATCTGCATTAAAACTACTTTTTCTTATCAATTGACAACCCTTAAATCTAGATGTGCTCCAGGTTACTCTTAATCAGCGACATAAAAGTAAAAAATCACCCCAAACAGGGATCTTACGCCCTGCTCTTGTAATTTAACAGACCTAAAGTAGCTGCAACCGGACCTGTAGATCTTTGTGTACATCTTCTCCATTTAAATCTCTGGCCATTGATGTTTATCTTGATTTTTTAAAGTGAAACAGCTTATTGTTTTTATCCCAAACTTTGCAGGACTGTCTGTTGACTTTGTTTCTCTATTTCCAGAGAGACCCAGACTGCTTTAATAACATATTAAATGGTACCTTCTTAGAAACTTTATTAACTGTTCTTTTAAAATGCACTTCTTTTTTGATTGAAAAACAAACTCTGTCCTACTTCAAACTTGCGGAGTCTGGTTTCTGATGCTACATTAAGCAGAACAGTTACATGTTACAGGCCCCGACAGCTGTCTTTTTCCTCCTGGGCAGACTCTTACCAAACATTAACTTAAGACCACAGGCTGGAATGAGGAAAGGAGCTTCCTTTTCCCAGCAGTGCTTCACATCCACATTGCCACCTCTTGTTTACCCCTCTCCAAATTCTCACTTGAGAGCATAAGCATCTCATTGAAGCGTTGTATGCATAACAGTTACTATTTAACTTATTTTGCCCTGGAAATGTCGTGCTTGTCTCATCTTAAGGACACACCAAAGTTTGTCCTTCATGGAAAACTGTCTGCAAACCTCCACTCAGTTTTACACACACGCAGTTATCAGCAGAGATCAATCTAATGATAGAATAACGCTGTCCTTTGTGATTTTATTTGTCACTTGTTCAAAAAATATATATCCAGGGAAACCTTGCAGTGCAACACGTTATGTTGCTGTCATTTTAAGCATGTTGAAGCACTTGTTTAAGCACACACAGGAAAGGATGGGAGTTATTGCAAATACAGTGGAAAAACAGTGTTTTTAAGTAGTTTTATTCAAACAAACCAAAAATACAATAAGAAATTCTACATATGAGTAACAAAATAAAGGTTAACATTATTCAGAAACAAAAAAAAATACAAATTTAAAAACCTTTTAATAATCCATATCTTGGAGCAGAGGAAACAGTCTAATGTTTATAATTATGACAACAGCAATGTGTCTGACGTTCAGATTTAACTCTCCTTCATTTTCCTTCACAGGTTGTCATTTTACAATTCTTAAATTAAATCAAATATAATAATTAAGTAAGTCAATTCAGCACTACATAGATTCATTAAATAATTTGAATTACATTAGATTTTTACATTTTTACATTTACAATAATGCATTTTTTGTTGTTGCTTTGGTGTGTGTCTGCAGGGTTCATTGCAGCTGTGAGAGAAGGGCCCTGCAGTCCCCGAGTCTGTCCAGTTCCTCCACCTCTTCAATCAGCCTCTCCACCTTCTCTGATGGAAGAACCGAACCTGCGTTGTTTCTGAACTTCTTCCTCAGGCTTTCATTGGTCAGAGGGTTGCGCCAGTGACCATAGAAGGTGTCACAACGTCCCTTCAGAACGTCTCCACCAACAAGTGTCACTTGTACTTCGCCATACATGCGGTTAAAGTTAGCTGGGTTGTCTTGGGGATGCACCATGCGAACACGGCTCAGCAAAGCGTGAAGGTCAGGGCGACTGATGGCAGAGGGTGTGAAGGACTCAACAGTCACCTCTCCATCCAGGAGCGCAGTGCAGGCATTGAACTGGAAGGAGTGGCGTGCCTCATGTTCAGAGTCAGGGAAAGGCCTATTGATGTACTTTGATTTGGGAACTCTGAGCAGGATATCTTGGACCTGAGCTGGAGAAATAGTGCCAGGACCAAACCCAACAAGGAGCTTATGGACTGAGGCTGCAGCATCCGCCACCCAGTGCATCCCCAAATGGGCGGGAAAGCGCTTGAAACCCATGTCCTGCTCCTCTAATAGGAACATTAGGCCATCATTATTGGGGGACTCTAACGACTGCGGCTCATAATCTTCATAAAAGGCGTTGAAGCCAGCAACCCCAGAGACAGCATCCAGGACCAGAGGACTTGCCTCAAGACCTCTAGAGGCCAAAAGAGCAGCCTCCAGCCCTAAACGTGATGCATTACCTATGTGAAGGGGTTTGGACTGAGTGGCAGCATTAGCCATTGGCGCGCCTGATAGAGAAGCGGCTATTGCCAGGGCATGACTGCATTGAAAGTGATCCAAAGATAGGAGGTTTGCGCAGGCAGCTGCACTTCCCATGGTCCCCACCACACTGGGAGGGTGAAACCTGGTGGTTGAAGAAACAGAAAGGCTTTGGTCAGGGTGTTATGGAAAATTTCCCGCTTGTAAATAAATGAGGATATTTCAGCATCAGAAAAACAAGCAAATAACGTGGCAGGTCATTTTACCTGTGATTGCTAATTGCCACATACACCTTTCACAGCTCATTGACACCACTAAGCAGCTGCACATTACACTGCAGCAGCCTCCTTTTAAACTTCTGTACACTGCAGAGATCATCAGGGTCAAACATAGGATTCTTTAGACCCTGTGAACTGTGGACACTAGTTCTATTTATAGAATATAAATGTAACTATCCACTGAGGAACTGGTTTTATATCAGTCAAGTTATAACCCGATGAGACCAAATTAAGTGTAAAAAAACCTACAGCAATATTATAAGCCATTTATTACCAATATGGGTGCTCACCTTTTTGGGATGTTGTGGGCCTCATTAGAGAACCTCATCAGTCGGCCCTGGATCTCAATGCCGACGTTGAATGCCAGCAGGAAGTCCAGACCGCTAGGTTTGCTGTTAGCAGGCATCATGTCGCTTAGTGCTAACACAGCAGGAAGGACGGCTCCTGAGGGGTGAGTGGCAGGGTGCCATGTATCATCAAAGTCCATGGAGTGAGTCTGCAGAATAAAAAAAAACACATATTTTCAATGACCAACTTGTAGAGACCAACACATAGTTCATTTGATATATAAAAAAAACTTTCATTTGACTTTTAATAGAATTTCAATGAATCCAGTAAGAACATGCCCTTTCATTAAATAAAACAGGATCTCGCTACACCCATCTAATGTTTTTGTGACATGGAAAATTCCTCTTCCCCTTTTTCTATATACCAGGCTGAAAAAGCAGCTTGCAAAAATGAGTCAAGAAATGTTTGCAGACTTATTGCTGAATATATCTGCGGAAGAGTAATGTGAGGTCAATTCACTATTTTCATCCACGTCTCCTGTGCAGTCAGCTGCCCAGACAGTACCAAAGCTGAGAACAAAATATCTTTATTCATGGGTGTACTGGGGACTATCATGACCAATCTTTTCCACTAAAACAAACTCACCGCCACTCCGTTAACAAAAGCTGCCAGTGTCGGCGAGAGCCTCGTCCCCCTGCGTCCATACACAGAGCTGATGTCATCAGGAGCGTACATGTGCTGGAAGGGACCAAGACAGAGACAGGTAAACAACAAGGCCTTGTCAGATGATGGTTTACATGACAGTCACATGTTTTTTTTGTTAATATAAAATATACTTTAATTTAAAAAATCTTTGGAATATCACCTTTTAGTTGAAAAAGACACATATTTTGAGGTTACCAAACAAATTAAAAAAACGTGCCTGTTCCCGAGTAAGGCTCTTCATGATGAAACTTAGAATTAAAATAACTACATTTTTTTCACCTATCTCATCACTCTGCACACAGCTGAGTTACTCATGAGTAAATGTAAGGTCAAGCAATTGCTTTCATCAGTCTAATTGCATCATATCAGATAAGACCTTTCCTTGCGCCTCACCTGGCAGTGCTGCAGGGCCAGCTCAAACACGTCTGTTGTGCTGCCAAGCAGGCCAACTCCAATGCTGTCCAGCACCATCCTTTTGCTGCGGTGGAGAAGCAGAGAGGACAGGTGCTGGGGCTTCACTTCACTGATGAACTTCCCAAAGCTGGCTGTGACTGTTTCCTCTGGGGCTGGACGCTTTAAAACTGCAGGGGGAAAAAGAAAGTAAGGAGTGATTGAAGAAGAAATCTTCAGAGAGAAACATGTCTCCTTTGTTTTAGAAAATGATTGAGTTAAGTTGCAAAGTTTAGTGTACCTTCTGCTGCAGACTGATGCAGACTTCTGAGAGTGAATACTGGTCTGATGGATTTCTGCTGGACAAAAAGTGCAGAATATGTTCAAAACTGTAAAAACACATAGTGTTCTATATCACATTACTACATATTAGTTTTTTTTTTATGGAATCACAAATCCACTTCAGGTTTTTAACACACAGTGCTAGACTTGTGTGTTTTTGTCAGTCTCATGTATCATTAATCTACTCTGTACTTCTTTTGAAAGAGCTTTTGTGCTGCTGAGGAGACGCTGTAACAGGTGGTACAGTGTGTGTCATGTGTCGAACATTTGCTAAGACAAGAGAGTGCTTTAATATCCCCCACCATTAACTCACAAAAAACAGAAACTTTATTATAGTTTAAAAAAAAAAAAATAGAAATCAAGGCATGACAAGCTATTTACCTGTGTAAAAAAATAGCAAGATGTATGTCCTTGCAAATCATTTAATATTATTTTATTCACATTTTAATTTTAACTAAAAACCAAAAAGTGAAATCTTTACCTGTATTTTGGAGATCATGGCTTCAATCTCTTGTTTCTCCTCTTGTTTCTCTTTCTTCTTGATGCAGCTGGCTTGCAGTCAACAGCTTCTGATGGATGCTGATACTTTTCAGGTGAGAGTGTACCTGCCTTATATAGTCCAGGACTCAAAAAGGCTCCCAAGACTAACCTGGGAGGAACAAGGAACCAGAAATAACCTCAACCAAAAAATGTATCAGCTGAAGTTGAGGAATTTCCATGATGGTTATTGTCTTCATTGTCATAAACTACATCACCATCCTCAGAGGAGGAGGGGGAAAAGGAGCAGTGATGTCACCTCTTAGGTTGAAGGTAAATGGGGAAATGTTATTTCCCAACTCCTCCTACAACATCTACTCAAGCCTTATTTATGTGAAACCTTCAACCCTGCTTTAGAACATCTCAACACTTCACCTGTATGAGCATCTTCACCAGGTAAGACTTTTAGCTTTGATATTAGTTAGCAATAAGACTTTATTACATGTACATTTTGAATTGTTACAGTAAAAATGTATTTTGAACAGTTGTTTTCACATCTTTTGGAGTTGACTGATTATTTTAATGTAGTCATCAAATACTCACTTAGGCTTAAATATTCCTGTCATTACAGCAGCAAAGTTAAAAACAGCCTCCCTTTGTCTCTCTTCTTACGACTGTCATGCAGCTACAGTAGGTCAGCCCACTAATGACTGGGCAGGGCCACAGACTCTCAGCTTACTGTAAATGTTCAGGAAAGAGACAGACAAAAGCCTGAATATATTTGAACCCGTGAAGTGTTGAAACAAAACAAAACGTTTCGGAAATAAAAATATCTGTAGTGTACATGTGATATATTACAAACATAGCCTACTAGGTGTTTATATACAACAAGGATTAGGGCCATGTTAAAAAAAATATAATTGTTTTAAATTTCAAGATTAAACTCGTAAATTTACGAGAATAAAGTCGCAAATTTCCGACTTTAATCTCGTAAATGTACAACTTTAATTTCGAAATAAAAAATAAAAAAATTTATGTGGCCCCAATCCTCCGTCGTACTTATACATTCAAGACTAAATAAAAAAATAAGAAATTTCGCCATTTTATATGTATATGTATATGTGCTTTTTGAGTTACATATAAACCATAAATACACAGCTCAATCAGCAGCGTCGGTTCAGCAGACTCCCCTCTGCATGACTCATTTGAACGTCTTTTCATTCATACATTCATTTGGGCTTCTTGTAAACCTCGGGTGCGTGGCTCCATCTTCTTCACCATCTTCTACACTCTTATCTTCTTTTGGCGCGGTGGTAATATTTGAATTAATCATAGACTGCTACCGCTAAAGACACTGAAGTGAATCCTCTTAACACATTATCATAACAGTTGTTTGAGTGATTTGTTTATGTGTTTTAGTGAAACTGAAGTTTGACACAAAAGACACAATGGCAACACCAGATGGTTTCCCAGCCAGTTTCTATGGAGAACCAGGAGTGTTGGGAATGTTGTCCAATGGGATCAGTGCATTCCTCGTACTTCTGCAAAACTTCAATACAGCGCATACAGGCAATGAACCAGTAGGAGTAGAGAACATACTTGCAGGTAAAACTTGTATCCAAAAATCAGCAAAATATTACATATAATAAAAATGTCTTAATGATTTGAATTCCATTTCTGATCCATTAGGTGTTCATCTCATCCTGATTGGTGGCATTTGTCAACTGGTGGCTGGACTGCTCTCCTTTAGAAAATATGACCACTTGAGTGGAACCGCCTTCATTGGCTACGCTGCTCTTTGGGGCAGTTATGGAGCCACCAGAATCTACTTTGGTGCATTTACCAAAACTACAACAATATCATCCATGATGATTAACAATTTGTCCCTGTCCAATGACACAATGTTCAACATGTATTCTAATACCACCACAGAGATCCCTCTTAGCCATTTAAGCCAGTCTATTAAAGAGTCAGCCATCGCGGGTCTGGTCCCATATATCCTCCTTTCATCTGTCCTTGCCTTCTGCTCTGCCACTGTCAACTACATTATGCCTTTTGTTTTTGGTGCCATCACTTTCACCTTGGTTTTTGAAGCAATCAGTCTGGTATCTAGCTCTTGGGCTCTTGTGGTATCTGGTGTTTTGGAGTTGCTCATTTTGCTTTTTGCCATCTATGGTTCAGCTGCACTACTCCTAAAAGGTCTGACTCAACGTCTTATACTCAGAGGCTTCGGAACCCCCCTCTTTAACGTTCTCCTGCTTGGGACCCCTAGTTCAGCAAGTGCAAAGAGCATTGGCCAAGAGATGAAGAAAAACACCAAATATGCCGAGCCCATGGCTTTGGGTTTCTTCTGTGACACTGTTTCCGCATTCATTTTTGCTTTCTACAGCTTCGGTTACATGAAGTCCTTTGGTGTGGGAGCTGCGTGGGTCTCAATCATCTCAGTCGCTCAGCTGTTCTCCAGCTACTACGCTCATCTACGCCAAGACTGCTACCACACCACTAAGTTTGGTCTACATGCCACATACTGGCTGATCAAGGCTTGGGATGAGTTTGTGGTATCTGTTCTGCTTGATGGGGACAGCAAAGTAGTCTCAGGGAGGGAAACGATGGTGGGAAATTGGTTCTTTGTGATGGCAGGTTTGGTGCTTTGCATGGGAAGTCTGACCACAGATGTCTTTGAGCTGATCCACAACATGTTGTTTGTCCTGCTCACAGTCTCGACAATCCCCCAGATCCCCCTCGAGGGATACTATATCTTCTTTGGCGTAGCTTCCTCTTTGTTCACTGCAGCCTCCCTGTATGGTACCTTCTCCCGTCTTATCAACACCATAGCAGAGAAGTCTCTGATCCCTGTAGGACCACAGCCTGTCTCCACTGACCGGTTCAAGAAGGCATTGGGTTGCATCAAAGCCAAGACGAGGGACCTCAATGTTCTCCCCAAAGAAGACCAGGCTTCAGATGCCTTATTTTACATTTTAAATGGGGTTGCAGCTCTATCAGCTCTTCATGCAAGTTCATCGAGAAATAATCCTACTTTTCTCCACCTGACCGTACCCTGGGTCCTCATCTCTGGAGCCATCATGCAAGTCTACGTCAGCCGGCTGCAGGTCACAGGAGGGGGCCGCTTTGGTTCAGTCATCTCATCAATATATGTGGCTGTATGGGCAACCTGGACCTGGTTTAGGTTTGCAGGTATGTTGATACTAATCTTATTAAATTGAGACTTTTACAGACTTAAATACACAAAAATCTGATCAGAGTTTTTCTCCTTTAGGTAACCTGCTTCAGCATTCCCCAGAAACAGCCTATGCATTTACAGCCGGAGCCATCGCTCTGCTGGTCATTAATGCTTTCCTCGTGCTGATTGGTAAGATAGACAACAGCATTATTTTGAACAAAATATTCGATCAATAAGTTTGTAAACTTCTTCAATTCTTCTTTCTTGAGACAGCTGCCTATAGGAACCTGGTTTTGCTGTTTCTAACAGCGGTGATGGAGATCGTCCTGGTGTGTTTCCTGCTTTCTACACTGCAACGACTACCATATGAGCTAGAGAGTAGGTTTAGACAATGATCCACATTTTTCATTTATTGAATCTAAACTCTGACTCAATGTAAATAAACATGAGATCTTTACAATTTCAATTTAACATGTACCAAATCTCTTCTTCACAGTGGCCATGCTTGCACTATTTTCAATTATTTGTATATATGGAGCTCTGGCTTCACTGCTGAACTGCATCTTCTCCCAGAGACTGCTGCCTATGGGTCCTCTGCTAATCAAGGTAGCATTTTTAGAGACTTCTCTTGCACTCCTGTCCCAATTCTATATTCATCTGTTATTTCTTTGAATAACTTTCCTCCCTCTGTGCCCTTACTCAGGAGGATGTGAAGCAGGTTTTTTCCGCAGAGCTGCCCTGTCCTGTGGCTAACTCTCGACTCACTAGCGGTCTCTTGAAGATTGCTGGCCTCCTGGAAGAGGGAGGAGTGTGTGGTATTCCAACTGACACTGTGTATGCACTTGCTGCCTCTTGCAAGAATCCTCAAGCTATAGAAAAAATCTACAACATTAAAGTAAGAATAAATAATAATAAAATAATAAACCAGTAGATGATATTATTTAAAAATGTGAAAGGACATCAATCATTAAATCCACTTTCACCATTGTGTTTATGTGATGTGAGAGTCATCAACCTGCTATCCATTAAATGATCCAGGACAGACCAGCAGAGAAGCCCATCTGTATTTGCATCTCTAATGTGGAGCAGCTGGTGGCAGCCAAGCCTCCCTTCAGTCCTCTGCTGTGGCAGTTTATGAGGAATGTTTATCCAGGAGGCATCAGCTGCATCGTCAGTAAAGGAGACTGGCTCTTCAGACTGGGTAAACTGTTCTCAGCTGTATACATGCTGAGATACTTAGTTCAATTAAAGTATTTCATTTTATTTTAAGTATTTATCCATGATCAGTAGTGACCTTTTGATTCCTCTTGTGCAGGAGTTGGACCAGCTTATGACCGAGTAGGCACCCAAGATAGCATCATGATCCGTGTCCCTGATCACACTGTGACTGGTCACCTGTGTGACATCACCGGACCCCTTGCTATTACCTCAGCCAATCCCAGCGGAGAGCCTGACAGCACTCACCACAGCATGGTCATCAGGTGGGTGCCTTTAAAAAAAAAAAAAAAATCCTCTTAACCTTCTACTACACAACACCACAAAACAAATTAGGCAGGAGAGAGGTTTACAAACTGTCACTGTGCAGCAGAATGAACTGACTAAACGTTATTGTGTTTTTGACACATGCATCATTTTACTAATACACCCTCTTTTTTTGGCCACAGTCGACTGGGACACAAGATCCAGGGGATTCTGTGTGATGGAGATTCAAATGAAGTTGTTGCTTCCACTGTGGTCAACTGCCTGAAGATTGATGAAGGTAGAACACCACAATATTTAGAATAAATCTTCTCTTTTTTGTATGTTTTAAAAGGTAAATTGTTACTCAAGCTTGTCATCTTCTTTCCACAGGGACCATCACCATTGTGAGGGAAGGCTGTGTCCCTGCAGTAAAAGTGCGACAGATCTTTGACAGAGTGAAAGCCACTATGCTTTAAAAAACAGCTTTTCCAGCTCCTCCATTTCCTATTAATAATCTCACAGAAGCTCTATGAACAATATGAGAAAGACAGAGTGAAAGGTAGAATGAGATGGTTGTAAATATCCATAACTGTGGATGTCTTCTCAAGTGTAATACAAATTAAACATTTGTTTCTTAGTTGCTTAGCTGTATCATTCAGGCAAAAAAATAAAAATCAACTGTATGAACTTTGATGTTTAGTTTTGTTTATATGAAATAATATTTGAATATCCTCATGGACTGTTATTGCATATACATGTAAAAAACCAAGACATTGTATGCAGACATGAATTTCAGATTATTTCTTCAACCAAAGGATGTACATTTCTCACCCTGTATATGTATTTAAACTGTACATTATCTGTTGAAGAAAATCTAAAATAAAAAATATATTTTTTTACAGATGTTGTGTAACCTTTGTGTCCTTTAAGGGAATCCCAGTTTATAAGTAGAGAAATGCTCTGTCAGTTAAAAACATGCTTTAATATGACCTAACCCTAACTGTAACAGTAAATATAAAAACACTTTAATGAATATAATGCACAGTTTAGGATGTGTGAAGCTGTACTTTATTATAGCTGCTGTTACCTGTGATGAACTGCTCAACAACAACTACATTACTCTCCCAAGGACCAATTCATAATTAAGGTTATGGGGCGACTTTGGCTCAATGGTGGAGTCGGTCCTTTAACAGAAATGTGGTGGTTTGATCCTCAGCTCCTGCATTCACATGACGAAGTGTACTTGGCCAAGACACTAAACCCTAAATTGTTCCTGTTGCTATGTCAGCAGCATATGAATGTGTATGAATAGAGTTAATACTGAGGGACACTTTACAGCAACCTCTGACATCAGAGTGTGAATGGGTAAGTGTGACGAGTGGTATAAAAAGCCCTTTGAGTAGTCAGAGGACTAGAAAAGCGCTTTACAATCTCATGCACATTTACCATTTCACTCAAGACACTTAACAAAAAGTGTAGGTCTAGACTGTATGTGTTACATTACTTACAAAGACCCAACATTAAGCCACCATGAGCCATATTTAGAGAGTGTACAGTAGATACCGCAATGCAGGGCAGCATTCTGGCAGCGTAGTTCCAGAGGGGTTAAACAGCACTACAGTATATACTATAAAAGTACCATAAAAGTTAACATGATCTCTTTGTGTTCGCAGATGTACTATGCTGACCTCAATCATCTTTTGCCCTCAATAAATGATAAAGCTTTATTCCTTATAATGTGAATCAACAGTCAGGTATGCGTTACAATCCTGGGAGAGGTTAGAATCTTGATGTTTTGATGTGGGTGTGAATAACAGAAATTCTCAAAATAGTAAGTCTTTCAAAAAGGAAGCTTGGGGCGCTGGTTGCTCAGTGGTTAGTGGGCGCTCAATGTATGGAGGCTATGGTCTTCCAAGTGGGCGGCCCAGGTTCAAATCCAGTGGCTCCATGTCATTACCCACTCTCTCTCTCCTTGATTTCCAGCTCCATCCACTGTCCTATCTCTCTATTAAAGGCACAAAAAGCCCAAAAATAAATGTTTAAAAAAGAAGCTTAATTTTCAGGAAAATATGTTGGATTCAGGATCACAGTGCTAAAGATAATATTGTATAATTCTCTCGCACCCTCTGGATGCAGACATGTGCAAACTTGGTGGGTGGTTTGCAAACAAAGCTAAGAAGCTTAATCCCCAGGAATTTATTTACACGGAAACAATCTATATGTCCCTTTGAAAAGCCTTAAGAAATATATGCTTAAAAAAAAATACTTTTTTTAAATTTAAGGCTAAAACTCAATATCTTTCTTCCAGCATAGCAGAAAATGTTTCAACTTTATGATGGAGCACAATATTCAGAAATGTCTAATAACTTTTTGTAATCTCAGTGTTATTTATTTTACACAAACAAAACTTCAAACGTGTAATTTAGATATTTTCCCTCAAAAATCGCTGTATAAGTATTTGAAAGATGATGATAGGTTTATGTGTATTGACAAGTATCCTTACGGTATATTAAGTAAACCAAGAAAGAACAATAAACATATTGTGTGATACGTAGATGACCAGTATCACAACATAGGCCACTCTCAAGCTCAGCACCCTCAATCAATGAGTGACTTAACCTATGTTCAATGATTTATTTATACAACAGGTCACTGTGGCAATTCTAAAAAATATTCACATTAGAGGCCATGTAAAAGATGTAGCAAGAAAAGGTTGAACAGTCACACAATGGAGCAGGAAGTATTTTCAGAAGAAATAAAAAATCCTTAAACAAAAGCATTTACTGTCTTAGACTCAGGAAACAACAATGACTTCATTTAAGCTATCAATGAAAGGCATTTGAAAAAGTGATACATGACCCGATACTGAATGTATTTATTCTGGCATCACGTTCTCATCTAATACAGATTTGCAGAGATGCACCTGTTCTCTATGTGTGTGAGTTACCCTAACCCACGCTCCATCATTCAATTGTTCCCGTTGCTATGTCAGCAGCATATGAATGTGTATGAATAGAGTTAATACTGAGGGACACTTTACAGCAACCTCTGACATCAGAGTGTGAATGGCTAAGTGTGACGAGTGGTATAAAAAGCCCTTTGAGTAGTCAGAAGACTAGAAAAGTGCTTTACAATCTCATGTACATTTACCATTTCACTCAAGACACTTAACAAAAAGTGTACGTCTAGACTGTATGTGTTACATTACTTACAAAGACCCAACATTAAGCCACCATGAGCCATATTTAGAGAGTGTACAGTAGATACCACAATGCAGGGCAGCATTCTGGCAGCGTAGTTCCAGAGGGGTTAAACAGCACTACAGTATATACTATAAAAGTACCATAAAAGTTAACATGATCTCTTTGTGTTCGCAGATGTACTATGCTGACCTCAATCATCTTTTGCCCTCAATAAATGATAAAGCTTTATTCCTTATAATGTGAATCAACAGTCAGGTATGCGTTACAATCCTGGGAGAGGTTAGAATCTTGATGTTTTGATGTGGGTGTGAATAACAGAAATTCTCAAAATAGTAAGTCTTTCAAAAAGGAAGCTTGGGGCGCTGGTTGCTCAGTGGTTAGTGTGCGCTCAATGTATGGAGGCTATGGTCTTCCAAGTGGGCGGCCCAGGTTCAAATCCAGTGGCTCCATGTCATTACCCACTCTCTCTCTCCTTGATTTCCAGCTCTATCCACTGTCCTATCTCTCTATTAAAGGCACAAAAAGCCCAAAAATAAATGTTTAAAAAAGAAGCTTAATTTTCAGGAAAATATGTTGGATTCAGGATCACAGTGCTAAAGATAATATTGTATAATTCTCTTGCACCCTCTGGATGCAGACATGTGCAAACTTGGTGGGTGGTTTGCAAACAAAGCTAAGAAGCTTAATCCCCGGGAATTTATTTACACGGAAACAATCTATATGTCCCTTAAGAAATATATGCTTAAAAAAAATACTTTTTTTAAATTTAAGGCTAAAACTCAATATCTTTCTTCCAGCATAGCAGAAAATGTTTCAACTTTATGATGGAGCACAATATTCAGAAATGTCTAATAACTTTTTGTAATCCCAGTGTTATTTATTTTACACAAACAAAACTTCAAACGTGTAATTTAGATATTTTCCCTCAAAAATCACTGTATAAGTATTTGAAAGATGATGATAGGTTTATGTGTATTGACAAGTATCCTTACGGTATATTAAGTAAACCAAGAAAGAACAATAAACATATTGTGTGATACGTAGATGACCAGTATCACAACATAGGCCACTCTCAAGCTCAGCACTTTGAACGAAATGCTAACGAAACCGTGCTGGGTACATGCTAACAATGAAAACCTGCCAACTTATTTTTAATTGTTAGCATGCTAAATTTTTTCAGTTAGCATGTTATTACTTTTCTAGGTATTAGTTTTAAAGGCAGGTGGAGGTCCAACCAACAGACTCACATTTAAATCCAAATAGAGTCCACATTTCAGAGCAAATGAAGATGCTGATGATAAATACAGATAGAAATAAATTCAGCAGAGAAGGCTAAGGGGTAGCAATAAGAGAGAAAACAGAGATGAAACACATTTTATGAATTTGGAACAATTGACGTTTAAAAGAACCTGTTAACTGTCAGCCCAGAAAACCTTTCAAAAAAGGCTCCTAGAGTTTGGCTGTATCTTTAGACTTGTTTCTGGTAAGATATTATTTAATGTGATTACAAAATGATTTCTCCTTGGCTTTGAGTTTTATTTATAGTAACAGGAAGAAAGATAAAGTGGAAGTGGCAGGAAGTGTTTTCAGAAAGACAATACATCAAAAGCAAATACTGTCATAGAGTCATGAAACAACTGAAAGGTATTTGAAAAAACTGAAGATGTGATTCATTCTGGTAACGCATTCTCAGACACATAACTGTTGATTATCTAATACAGTTACAGAGAGCCATTTGTTTTCTACATGTGTGTACGAGTGACCCTAAGCCTCACTCCATCTCTAATTTGAGTCAGTTAAAGTAATACAAATTGAATTTCCACTCAAATCTCATCAATGAGCATATTTCTGTCCATCTTATAGTCAGCCTCTGAGCAGCACAGACAGAACTCTTTACCTTCAATCTCACCTGAGCTAAGTGTTCCTCATCTTGAAAATCAGGCTATGGAGCCATTATGAAACCAATCAATTATCTTTCCAGTCCTTTACTTTTCACCTTATCTGCATGATGAATACTTATTGATCACAATAACTATTATGCTGATCGCAATTGAAGCTCAACAGTCACTCTCCTGTGACAGAGAAGTCCTCGGATACTTTGTTGGATGATCATACACGTGGTTTGTAAAAACAGATTTTAGTGTGTCCATGAAGAGAGGACCAGTCAGCAGTTCAGTCTAAACTTAATCGGATTGAACATCATTACGGGTTTTCATTAAGACAAGCGTGATTATTTATATGACATTTACAAGTGAGGGTGGTTTTGAACATGATAGAAAATAAGAATTATGAATGAAACTGATCAACCTTTAAATGGGCCTTTCTAGAGGCATTCAATTGTTGATAAATTACTTATAAAGAAAACCAAACAGCATGAACAGAAGTCAGGAGCGTCAAAGCCCTGTCAAAATGTTTATATTGTTGTCATGGAGACAACAAGATACCCTTGGAGTGAAACACATCAGGAAACAGTTTGAAAATGCAAGAAAAGGTTGAACAGTCACACAATGGAGCAGGAAGTATTTTCAGAAGAAATAACAAATCCTTAATCAAAAGCATTTACTGTCTTAGACTCAGGAAACAACAATGACTTCATTTAAGCTATCAATGAAAGGCATTTGAAAAAGTTATACATGACCCGATACTGAATGTATTTATTCTGGCATCACTTTCTCAGTTACATAACTGTTTATTCTCTAATACATATGCAGAGATCCACCTGTTTTCTTCGTATCTGTGTGTGGGTGACACTAACCCTCGCTCCATCTTTAATTGAGTCAGTCACTGTGATAAACTTTGTATTTTTTCTCATCAATAAGGCATATTAGTACAGACGGCTCCCTGATTTACTCTCAATCTCACCTGAGCAAAGTTCACCTCAGCTTGAAATTCATAGTTACACAGAGGCAGGCTTTGAGGCCATTATGAAACCAAGTGTAAAACATGTTCTTTCCAATCCTTCACTTTACAACTTATCAACAAGATGAATACTGAAAACAATAAGTATTGTAACTGGTAGACCAATCTTGGACAGTTTCATCAGCACAAAGGTGAAAAATGCAATTGTATAATGAGGCTATATAATGTAGCCTATATAAATGGTAAATAAAACTGGTCCGAGAATTGAACCTTGGGGAGCTCCCTTTGTAATAAGATTGAAGATTAAAAGATCAATAAGGAATTAACATGATGATTTATTCTTCAATACTTAAAATGTCATTTAGTCACTCAATAAAAAAACATGATTATCAATTGTTTAATTTTTCTCATGCACTTCTTGAAGGACAGGCCTTTGTGGTTTCACGTTATGTAATGTCAGGAATCTCAAATGATGGACTTTTTAAGAGTAAGATAAACTGACATTAAACATTTACATTGCCAGATTTTTTATTAATGAATACATTTAAATATCCCCTTTTAAAACTAAAAGACAAAATACAAAACAAATAGAATACTAAATGTTATATAAAGTCTGGGTTTCTGTTGTAGACAGCTTATAGGTGTTTCTAATTGTTCTTGTGAACTAGAGCAGTTATTTATAAATTATGAGCGATTATCTTTACTTTTGATTGAAATGAAACCCTTTTCATATTTCTTTCAGATAATTTTTTAATGTTTTTTTTGTTGTGCAATACACATTAAAGAGCATTTAGGAATTACTCAGTCTGTACAACATCATTAACGTCATCATTTTGGTTATAATGTTCATCATGCCCTCAATCAATGAGTGACTTAACCTATGTTCAATGATTTATTTATACAACAGGTCACTGTGGCAATTCTAAAAAATCTTCACATTAGAGGCCATGTAGCATTGAATAATTGATCTATTAGCTATTACCTTTTCTTAGTGTTTAATCATCCATATTCTTATGTCCCTAGTATCATTTCCGATTCAAGTTGTTTGTGCATTAAGGGGTTAATCATTTGCTTTTTACTTTCCTTTACAGTAACAGAAGAAGTCAGGAAGTATTTTGTACTTGTAAGTGTTACGGTTCGGTGTGTAAAACAACGAGTAGAGGTGGACCCAAGTGCAGAATAAACTAAAAGTCTCTAATAAACAAAAAGGCAAACAAAAACTACTTCTAAGATTCAACAAAAAACACAAGGATCAAAAACAGGTAGCCACAGAGGCGCACGAGCAAAAACTGACAGACCAAGGAACAACATACCACAACATACAATGAACTGACACAGGAAGGAAGAAACACAGAGGCTAAATAGACACAGGGGTCATCAAACACAGGTGAGACTAACAAGACACAGGTGAGGACAATCAGGGCAATCACACTGGGAAACACACAGGCAGGAATACAAGAAACACAGAGGACAACTACCAACTAAATCATGAAACACTAAAAACACACAGAACTCAAGAATGAACAAAACACACTTGAACAAGAAGAAACACTAAACACTGAAAAACAAAACTAAAAAAAGACCAAATCATAACAGTAAGGTTATTATATTGTTCTTGGTATTGGCTCTTTTTCCAGTCCCTTTCCTGGAAGAGGTGGGGTTTTGTAGTGTTATTATGGTGCTGAAGGTTATGTTACATAGCCTACATCCCTTTATTCCCTCAACTGTGTAAAGTTGGTGGGCGGTTTGCAAACAAAGCGCTATCCACTGGAATTTCATTACGTACCTTTATATGAACATAAAGAGATGTCACTTGAAAAGACACAAAAATATCTGTCCCACAAGGCTCTCGATAGCTTGGACTACAGACTAATACGTTTTTCCAAAAAGTATTAATTTTAATTTACAAGATCGTACTCTGGAACTTGTTCTAAAAGAGAAGAAAGATTATTCCCCCAGACTTCACTTTAAATCACTTTGATTTAGGCGGAAATGTCTGTGACCTTGTCCTATTTAAAGTAAGATTTCAATACCTGTTTTTACTAAAGGTAATGACATTCCTGCACTGCAAGTATATCCATACCCATCAACAGTACAAACTCATCACACACTCCCGGTCTTCACCTCCACAGCCAGAGGCCGTCTTCCACACACTTCTATCCGCCCTAGGAGCTCTCAAAGGCAGACAAACTCATCACACACTCCTGCTCTCAGCCAGTGCCTGCCGACACTGTCGTTTGTAGGATGGAGAATGAATACAGACACACAGACTCCTTCACAGACTTTCACATGTGTATAACCACTTACCACCTCTGTAAACATTATGCTGGTAAATATCCAGTGTTTCGCAGCTGATGATGATGCTCGTTTGTGTACGTACGAGGACGTATGACGAGCACTCGAGGGAGAGTGAGCAACAGGTTACTGGTGTAGTTTGCCTAACAGCCATGCGGTATCGCTACGAATGCAGTATTTTTGAACGTTACATATAGCCCCTTTAAGATGTCAATTCAAGGCATTTGAAAAAGTCTCGCCACTGAATGTATTTATTCTGGCATCACGTTCTCAGTTACATAACTGTAGATTATCTAATACAGATTTGCAGAGATGCACCTGTTCTCTATGTGTGTGAGTTACCCTAACCCACGCTCCATCATTCATTTGAGTCAGTCACTGTGATAAACTTTGTATTTTTTCTTTTTTTTACTACAATGAGCATATTTGTACTATGGAGAATTAGGGCCACCTAAACATTTTTTTTTTTAAATCTAAAATTTCAAGATTAAACTCATACATGTACTATTTTAATCTTTAATTCAGAATCTTAATTCTTCTAATTCACGAGTCTAATCTCAAAATTTTAGATTTTTTTTTTATTTTACATGGCCCTAATCCTCGTTGTATATTAGTACAGACGGCACCCTGATTTACTCTCAATCTCACCTGAGCAAAGTCCACAAGACCTTGAAATTCATAGTTATACTGAGGCAGGCTTTGGGGCCATTATGAAACCAACTGTAAAACATGTTCTTTCCAATCCTTCACTTTACAACTTATCAACATGATGAATACTGATAACAGTAAGTGTTATGTTGAGCTCAAAGCCCAAATGTAATTTTCCCATGACAGAGAAGTCACAGGAAAATGTGTTGAATGAGCTTACTTGTGTTTAATGAACTTCAAACATATTTGACTGCTGTCAGTTTGTCCAGTCAGTAAGAGCAACCCTCCTTCCAGTCATCTCCAGTCCATCTCATCAGAGACCAGGTTCAGCTCTCTTACTTCATGGCCACAAACAGTGTCTTGGCTCCATTGTGGGGGGGGGGGGGTTACTCGATCCTGTTCACAGCTTACTACCCCTTTTAAATACATGAAGACATCATCTGGGGTCTAATCGCCAATGACATGGAACATTTCTTGTGCTTTCTAAACTTGTAAAATATATAATAAATAAGAATTCACTTTTAATGAAGTCTCTCCTGATTTAAATGAAATTATTGTCTGGTTACAACCGGACACGGAATACTGACATTGTTAATCACAAAAGAGGCTCACAACATGACATCACAGACGTCATGAATAAAAACATGTTAATATCACTTCAGAAAAAAAAAGAATTACACTTAGGGATATCTTTATTTGGTTTCATGTAATTAAACATCATGGTTTGTATTTTCAAAGCCATGCACACTGGCACAGGTTTTTTTAATAACTGTCTAATCTGATTGTTTTTTTATAACTCTGTGAGGAATGAACATTACTTAAAGCAATTTAAAAGCAGTTCCACTTGCAGTGGTTTCTCAACTTTTTCTGCTGGGCACCACTTTCATTGACTCATTTATATTAAAGGCCCCCTAACCCTCACAAAATACACAGTGACTCATGAAAATACATCCATGAACACTAAAACACACTTTAAAACACATCATTTGCTTACAAGCTACATCTTTAAGAGTGTTTGAAACATTGTTGAAACAAAAGAATAGCAATTTTAGTGTGACAAATACTGAAAAAAAAACAACAAGACCTGTTCACAGATGAAAAAATTGAAACTGACACTAACATATTTACATATAACAACAAAAATGTAGCATAACACAGTTTCTCAAAAATGACTGATCTGACTATTCCAAGGCATCTGAACTTGTTGGGCTTCATGCTGTCAGGAGCAGCTGATGAATACTACGCACTGTGGTCTCTCTTCAGGTGAAGCATAGGGGAAGCTATAACTGGTCATATTTTCTTCTTTTTTTTTAACCTTTACTTAACCAGATAAAGAACCCATTGAGATCAGGATCTCTTTCACAAGGGTGACCTGGCCAAGAGGTCAGCAGCACATGTCAAAAGAAAAGTTACAATTAAGTGACAGTATAGCTTAACAATATAGTGTTTTCAATAAAAAGAAAGTGTGGGAGCTGTGACACAACAATAAAACAACAATTTAAGATTTTTAAAACACAGGCACTGTTCAATGGTCCCACGCTGTCTGTCCCTCAAGATATAACAGAAAGCTCCAAGTGGAATAAGTTCAGGGAGTTTTAATTCAGTCCGTAGAGTATTCCATGCCGAGGGGGCAGCAAAGCTGAAAGCTCTTTTTTCCTAATTCAGTCCTTACCCGAGGAGCAGATAGAACAAGTGCAGTACAAGAATGCAGGGCATAGCGACTGCTTGTTCTCCGTAATAAAGCACAAATATAAAGGAATCAAGCCTAAAAGAGCCTTATAAATTAGGGTCAGCCAATGTGCGTATCTGCGTGCACTCAAAGAAGGCAAGTTCGATTTCAAATACAATTCACAATGGTGGGTGAGACGTCTACAGCCAGTGACAAATCTCAGTGCCGAATTAAAAATAGTGTCCAAGGACTTGAGACATTTGGATGACGCACTCAAATAAAGCAGGTCCCCATAATCAAGAATGGGCAAGAAGGTTGCTGTCACTAATTTCTTTCTGACCCTGAGAGAGAAGCAGGTTCTATTTCTAAAAAAGAACCCAAGCTTCATGAGAAGTTTAGTGACCAGATTATTGATATGAGCTTTAAATGAAAGCTCCTGACCTAGGATAAAACGCAAGTACTTGTAGTTTAAAACCTGCTCTATAGGTTTTCCTTTAGATGTTACAATATTTGTAATGTTCTGTGGTAGGTGAAAATAGGGTGTTCTTGAAATTTGCCTGATGTGAGAGTTAAAGGACATATCTTGATCAAATAAAACTCCTAGATTCCTAACAGTGGTGCTAGATGCCAGGCTGATGTCATTAAGGACAGTCACATCACTAGAAAAAGTCTCTTTGAGGTTTTTAGGGCCTAGCACAATAACTTCAGTCTTGTCTGAGTTAAGTAGCAAAACATTTCTGGTCATCCAGGTCCTAACGTCCTTAAGGCACTTCTAGCTTACATAACTGACTGGTGCCATCGGGCTTCATTGATACATAAAGCTGAGTATCATCTGCATAACAATGAAACTGTATGGAGTGTTTCCTCATAATATTTCCCAGAGGAAGCATATATAATGTAAAGAGAATTGGTCCAAGCATTGAACCTTGTGGTACTCCATGGCTAACTTTGGTGTGCATAGAGGACTTATCATTAACATGTACAAACTGAGATCGGTCTGATAAGTAGGATTCAAACCAACTTAAAACAGTCCCTGTAATTCCAAGTCAATGTTCTAGTCTGAATAATAGGATCTGATGGTCAATAGTGTCAAAAGCATCACTAAGATCTAACAAGACGAGCACAGAGAGAAGTCCTCTATCTGAAGCTAGAAGTAGATCGTTTGTAACTTTAACTAGTGCAGTCTCAGTGCTATGGTGGACTCTAAATCCTGACTGAAACTCCTCAAATAAACTGTTGTCATGGAGAAAGTCACACAGCTGATTAGCTACCACTTTCTCCAGGATCTTTGAGATAAAAGGAAGGTTGGATATAGGCCTATAGTTAGCTAGAGTTCCTGAATCTAGAGTAGGTTTTTTGAGTAGAGGTTTGATTACCGCTACTTTAAATGACTGTGGTACATAGCCTATCAGTAAAGACATAATGATCAAATCTAATATAGAGTTGCTAACTAAGGGAAAGACTTCCTTAAACAGCTTGGTTGGGATTGGGTCTAAAAGACAGGTTGACGGTTTTGACGCAGAAATAATTGAATTTAGCTCTGAATGGTCGATTGGAGAAAATCAGTCTAGACTAATATCTGGTCCTGGAACTGTCTCTTCCATATCAGACGTATCTGTACCAGGTAAGAGCAGAAGGTTACCAATTTTGTCTCTGATGTCTAGAATTTTTTTGTTGAAAAAGCTCAGGAAATCATTGTTGTTCTCCATGTTTCGGATCCATACAGCATCACTTGTGTGATGCGTATCTTAATGTTTGTGGAGATGTTTTTTGAGTTCCAGATCTTTCTGAGCATGTGAAACACCACTCTAGCCTTGTTAATTCTGCTTCTAATGTTGGCCTCTGTCCCTCCAGTGGTGTCCAGTTTTATTTATTTATAGTAACAGGAAGAAAGATAAAGTGGAAGTGGCAGGAAGTGTTTTCGGAAAGACAGTAAATCAAAAGCAAATACTGTCATAGAGTCATAAAACATTGAGAAATTAGAAAGAAAACCAAACAGAGACAACAAGATACCCTTGGAGTGAAACACATCAGGAAACAGTTTGAAAATGCAAGAAAAAGTTGAACAGTCACACAATGGAGCAGGAAGTATTTTCAGAAGAAATAACAAATCCTTAAACAAAAGCATTTACTGTCTTAGACTCAGGAAACAACAATGACTTCATTTAAGCTATCAATGAAAGGCATTTGAAAAAGTTATACATGACCCGATACTGAATGTATTTATTCTGGCATCACGTTCTCATCTAATATAGATTTGCAGAGATGCACCTGTTCTCTATGTGTGTGAGTTACCCTAACCCACGCTCCATCATTCATTTGAGTCAGTCACTGTGATAAACTTTGTATTTTTTCTTTTTTTTACTACAATGAGCATATTTGTACTATGGAGAATTAGGGCCACCTAAACATTTTTTTTTTTTAAATCTAAAATTTCAAGATTAAACTCATAAATGTACTATTTTAATCTTTAATTCAGAATCTTAATTCTTCTAATTCACGAGTCTAATCTCAAATTTTTTTTTTTTTTTTTTTTTTTTTACATGGCCCTAATCCTCGTTGTATATTAGTACAGACGGCACCCTGATTTACTCTCAATCTCACCTGAGCAAAGTCCACAAGACCTTGAAATTCATAGTTATACTGAGGCAGGCTTTGGGGCCATTATGAAACCAACTGTAAAACATGTTCTTTCCAATCCTTCACTTTACAACTTATCAACATGATGAATACTGATAACAGTAAGTGTTATGTTGAGCTCAAAGCCCAAATGTAATTTTCCCATGACAGAGAAGTCACAGGAAAATGTGTTGAATGAGCTTACTTGTGTTTAATGAACTTCAAACATATTTGACTGCTGTCAGTTTGTCCAGTCAGTAAGAGCAACCCTCCTTCCAGTCATCTCCAGTCCATCTCATCAGAGACCAGGTTCAGCTCTCTTACTTCATGGCCACAAACAGTGTCTTGGCTCCATTGTGGGGGGGGGGGGTTACTCGATCCTGTTCACAGCTTACTACCCCTTTTAAATACATGAAGACATCATCTGGGGTCTAATCGCCAATGACATGGAACATTTCTTGTGCTTTCTAAACTTGTAAAATATATAATAAATAAGAATTCACTTTTAATGAAGTCTCTCCTGATTTAAATGAAATTATTGTCTGGTTACAACCGGACACGGGATACTGACATTGTTAATCACAAAAGAGGCTCACAACATGACATCACAGACGTCATGAATAAAAACATGTTAATATCACTTCAGAAAAAAAAAGAATTACACTTAGGGATATCTTTATTTGGTTTCATGTAATTAAACATTATGGTTTGTATTTTCAAAGCCATGCACACTGGCACAGGTTTTTTTTAATAACTGTCTAATCTGATTGTTTTTTTATAACTCTGTGAGGAATGAACATTACTTAAAGCAATTTAAAAGCAGTTCCACTTGCAGTGGTTTCTCAACTTTTTCTGCTGGGCACCACTTTCATTGACTCATTTATATTAAAGGCCCCCTAACCCTCACAAAATACACAGTGACTCATGAAAATACATCCATGAACACTAAAACACACTTTAAAACACATCATTTGCTTACAAGCTACATCTTTAAGAGTGTTTGAAACATTGTTGAAACAAAAGAATAGCAATTTTAGTGTGACAAATACTGAAAAAAAAACAACAAGACCTGTTCACAGATGAAAAAATTGAAACTGACACTAACATATTTACATATAACAACAAAAATGTAGCATAACACAGTTTCTCAAAAATGACTGATCTGACTATTCCAAGGCATCTGAACTTGTTGGGCTTCATGCTGTCAGGAGCAGCTGATGAATACTACGCACTGTGGTCTCTCTTCAGGTGAAGCATAGGGGAAGCTATAACTGGTCATATTTTCTTCTTTTTTTTTAACCTTTACTTAACCAGATAAAGAACCCATTGAGATCAGGATCTCTTTCACAAGGGTGACCTGGCCAAGAGGTCAGCAGCACATGTCAAAAGAAAAGTTACAATTAAGTGACAGTATAGCTTAACAATATAGTGTTTTCAATAAAAAGAAAGTGTGGGAGCTGTGACACAACAATAAAACAACAATTTAAGATTTTTAAAACACAGGCACTGTTCAATGGTCCCACACTGTCTGTCCCTCAAGATATAACAGAAAGCTCCAAGTGGAATAAGTTCAGGAAGTTTTAATTCAGTCCGTAGAGTATTCCATGCCGAGGGGGCAGCAAAGCTGAAAGCTCTTTTTTCCTAATTCAGTCCTTACCCGAGGAGCAGATAGAACAAGTGCAGTACAAGAACGCAGGGCATAGCGACTGCTTGTTCTCCGTAATAAAGCACAAATATAAAGGAATCAAGCCTAAAAGAGCCTTATAAATTAGGGTCAGCCAATGTGCGTATCTGCGTGCACTCAAAGAAGGCAAGTTCGATTTCAAATACAATTCACAATGGTGGGTGAGACGTCTACAGCCAGTGACAAATCTCAGTGCCGAATTAAAAATAGTGTCCAAGGACTTGAGACATTTGGATGACGCACTCAAATAAAGCAGGTCCCCATAATCAAGAATGGGCAAGAAGGTTGCTGTCACTAATTTCTTTCTGACCCTGAGAGAGAAGCAGGTTCTATTTCTAAAAAAGAACCCAAGCTTCATGAGAAGTTTAGTGACCAGATTATTGATATGAGCTTTAAATGAAAGCTCCTGACCTAGGATAAAACGCAAGTACTTGTAGTTTAAAACCTGCTCTATAGGTTTTCCTTTAGATGTTACAATATTTGTAATATTCTGTGGTAGGTGAAAATAGGCTGTTCTTGAAATTTGCCTGATGTGAGAGTTAAAGGACATATCTTGATCAAATAAAACTCCTAGATTCCTAACAGTGGTGCTAGATGCCAGGCTGATGTCATTAAGGACAGTCACATCACTAGAAAAAGTCTCTTTGAGGTTTTTAGGGCCTAGCACAATAACTTCAGTCTTGTCTGAGTTAAGTAGCAAAACATTTCTGGTCATCCAGGTCCTAACGTCCTTAAGGCACTTCTAGCTTACATAACTGACTGGTGCCATCGGGCTTCATTGATACATAAAGCTGAGTATCATCTGCATAACAATGAAACTGTATGGAGTGTTTCCTCATAATATTTCCCAGAGGAAGCATATATAATGTAAAGAGAATTGGTCCAAGCATTGAACCTTGTGGTACTCCATGGCTAACTTTGGTGTGCATAGAGGACTTATCATTAACATGTACAAACTGAGATCGGTCTGATAAGTAGGATTCAAACCAACTTAAAACAGTCCCTGTAATTCCAAGTCAATGTTCTAGTCTGAATAATAGGATCTGATGGTCAATAGTGTCAAAAGCATCACTAAGATCTAACAAGACGAGCACAGAGAGAAGTCCTCTATCTGAAGCTAGAAGTAGATCGTTTGTAACTTTAACTAGTGCAGTCTCAGTGCTATGGTGGACTCTAAATCCTGACTGAAACTCCTCAAATAAACTGTTGTCATGGAGAAAGTCACACAGCTGATTAGCTACCACTTTCTCCAGGATCTTTGAGATAAAAGGAAGGTTGGATATAGGCCTATAGTTAGCTAGAGTTCCTGAATCTAGAGTAGGTTTTTTGAGTAGAGGTTTGATTACCGCTACTTTAAATGACTGTGGTACATAGCCTATCAGTAAAGACATAATGATCAAATCTAATATAGAGTTGCTAACTAAGGGAAAGACTTCCTTAAACAGCTTGGTTGGGATTGGGTCTAAAAGACAGGTTGACGGTTTTGACGCAGAAATAATTGAATTTAGCTCTGAATGGTCGATTGGAGAAAATCAGTCTAGACTAATATCTGGTCCTGGAACTGTCTCTTCCATATCAGACGTATCTGTACCAGGTAAGAGCAGAAGGTTACCAATTTTGTCTCTGATGTCTAGAATTTTTTTGTTGAAAAAGCTCAGGAAATCATTGTTGTTCTCCATGTTTCGGATCCATACAGCATCACTTGTGTGATGCGTATCTTAATGTTTGTGGAGATGTTTTTTGAGTTCCAGATCTTTCTGAGCATGTGAAACACCACTCTAGCCTTGTTAATTCTGCTTCTAATGTTGGCCTCTGTCCCTCCAGTGGTGTCCAGTTTTATTTATTTATAGTAACAGGAAGAAAGATAAAGTGGAAGTGGCAGGAAGTGTTTTCGGAAAGACAGTAAATCAAAAGCAAATACTGTCATAGAGTCATAAAACATTGAGAAATTAGAAAGAAAACCAAACAGAGACAACAAGATACCCTTGGAGTGAAACACATCAGGAAACAGTTTGAAAATGCAAGAAAAAGTTGAACAGTCACACAATGGAGCAGGAAGTATTTTCAGAAGAAATAACAAATCCTTAAACAAAAGCATTTACTGTCTTAGACTCAGGAAACAACAATGACTTCATTTAAGCTATCAATGAAAGGCATTTGAAAAAGTTATACATGACCCGATACTGAATGTATTTATTCTGGCATCACGTTCTCATCTAATATAGATTTGCAGAGATGCACCTGTTCTCTATGTGTGTGAGTTACCCTAACCCACGCTCCATCATTCATTTGAGTCAGTCACTGTGATAAACTTTGTATTTTTTCTTTTTTTTACTACAATGAGCATATTTGTACTATGGAGAATTAGGGCCACCTAAACATTTTTTTTTTTTAAATCTAAAATTTCAAGATTAAACTCATAAATGTACTATTTTAATCTTTAATTCAGAATCTTAATTCTTCTAATTCACGAGTCTAATCTCAAATTTTTTTTTTTTTTTTTTTTTTTTACATGGCCCTAATCCTCGTTGTATATTAGTACAGACGGCACCCTGATTTACTCTCAATCTCACCTGAGCAAAGTCCACAAGACCTTGAAATTCATAGTTATACTGAGGCAGGCTTTGGGGCCATTATGAAACCAACTGTAAAACATGTTCTTTCCAATCCTTCACTTTGCAACTTATCAACATGATGAATACTGATAACAGTAAGTGTTATGTTGAGCTCAAAGCCCAAATGTAATTTTCCCATGACAGAGAAGTCACAGGAAAATGTGTTGAATGAGCTTACTTGTGTTTAATGAACTTCAAACATATTTGACTGCTGTCAGTTTGTCCAGTCAGTAAGAGCAACCCTCCTTCCAGTCATCT
Source organism: Labrus bergylta (assembly GCF_963930695.1). Lineage (NCBI taxonomy): Eukaryota > Metazoa > Chordata > Actinopteri > Labriformes > Labridae > Labrus > Labrus bergylta. The sequence goes on along the minus strand of NC_089203.1, from coordinate 12,360,750 downwards.
CCAGTCCATCTCATCAGAGACCAGGTTCAGCTCTCTTACTTCATGGCCACAAACAGTGTCTTGGCTCCATTGTGGGGGGGGGGTTACTCGATCCTGTTCACAGCTTACTACCCCTTTTAAATACATGAAGACATCATCTGGGGTCTAATCGCCAATGACATGGAACATTTCTTGTGCTTTCTAAACTTGTAAAATATATAATAAATAAGAATTCACTTTTAATGAAGTCTCTCCTGATTTAAATGAAATTATTGTCTGGTTACAACCGGACACGGGATACTGACATTGTTAATCACAAAAGAGGCTCACAACATGACATCACAGACGTCATGAATAAAAACATGTTAATATCACTTCAGAAAAAAAAAAGAATTACACTTAGGGATATCTTTATTTGGTTTCATGTAATTAAACATTATGGTTTGTATTTTCAAAGCCATGCACACTGGCACAGGTTTTTTTTAATAACTGTCTAATCTGATTGTTTTTTTATAACTCTGTGAGGAATGAACATTACTTAAAGCAATTTAAAAGCAGTTCCACTTGCAGTGGTTTCTCAACTTTTTCTGCTGGGCACCACTTTCATTGACTCATTTATATTAAAGGCCCCCTAACCCTCACAAAATACACAGTGACTCATGAAAATACATCCATGAACACTAAAACACACTTTAAAACACATCATTTGCTTACAAGCTACATCTTTAAGAGTGTTTGAAACATTGTTGAAACAAAAGAATAGCAATTTTAGTGTGACAAATACTGAAAAAAAAACAACAAGACCTGTTCACAGATGAAAAAATTGAAACTGACACTAACATATTTACATATAACAACAAAAATGTAGCATAACACAGTTTCTCAAAAATGACTGATCTGACTATTCCAAGGCATCTGAACTTGTTGGGCTTCATGCTGTCAGGAGCAGCTGATGAATACTACGCACTGTGGTCTCTCTTCAGGTGAAGCATAGGGGAAGCTATAACTGGTCATATTTTCTTCTTTTTTTTTAACCTTTACTTAACCAGATAAAGAACCCATTGAGATCAGGATCTCTTTCACAAGGGTGACCTGGCCAAGAGGTCAGCAGCACATGTCAAAAGAAAAGTTACAATTAAGTGACAGTATAGCTTAACAATATAGTGTTTTCAATAAAAAGAAAGTGTGGGAGCTGTGACACAACAATAAAACAACAATTTAAGATTTTTAAAACACAGGCACTGTTCAATGGTCCCACGCTGTCTGTCCCTCAAGATATAACAGAAAGCTCCAAGTGGAATAAGTTCAGGAAGTTTTAATTCAGTCCGTAGAGTATTCCATGCCGAGGGGGCAGCAAAGCTGAAAGCTCTTTTTTCCTAATTCAGTCCTTACCCGAGGAGCAGATAGAACAAGTGCAGTACAAGAACGCAGGGCATAGCGACTGCTTGTTCTCCGTAATAAAGCACAAATATAAAGGAATCAAGCCTAAAAGAGCCTTATAAATTAGGGTCAGCCAATGTGCGTATCTGCGTGCACTCAAAGAAGGCAAGTTCGATTTCAAATACAATTCACAATGGTGGGTGAGACGTCTACAGCCAGTGACAAATCTCAGTGCCGAATTAAAAATAGTGTCCAAGGACTTGAGACATTTGGATGACGCACTCAAATAAAGCAGGTCCCCATAATCAAGAATGGGCAAGAAGGTTGCTGTCACTAATTTCTTTCTGACCCTGAGAGAGAAGCAGGTTCTATTTCTAAAAAAGAACCCAAGCTTCATGAGAAGTTTAGTGACCAGATTATTGATATGAGCTTTAAATGAAAGCTCCTGACCTAGGATAAAACGCAAGTACTTGTAGTTTAAAACCTGCTCTATAGGTTTTCCTTTAGATGTTACAATATTTGTAATATTCTGTGGTAGGTGAAAATAGGCTGTTCTTGAAATTTGCCTGATGTGAGAGTTAAAGGACATATCTTGATCAAATAAAACTCCTAGATTCCTAACAGTGGTGCTAGATGCCAGGCTGATGTCATTAAGGACAGTCACATCACTAGAAAAAGTCTCTTTGAGGTTTTTAGGGCCTAGCACAATAACTTCAGTCTTGTCTGAGTTAAGTAGCAAAACATTTCTGGTCATCCAGGTCCTAACGTCCTTAAGGCACTTCTAGCTTACATAACTGACTGGTGCCATCGGGCTTCATTGATACATAAAGCTGAGTATCATCTGCATAACAATGAAACTGTATGGAGTGTTTCCTCATAATATTTCCCAGAGGAAGCATATATAATGTAAAGAGAATTGGTCCAAGCATTGAACCTTGTGGTACTCCATGGCTAACTTTGGTGTGCATAGAGGACTTATCATTAACATGTACAAACTGAGATCGGTCTGATAAGTAGGATTCAAACCAACTTAAAACAGTCCCTGTAATTCCAAGTCAATGTTCTAGTCTGAATAATAGGATCTGATGGTCAATAGTGTCAAAAGCATCACTAAGATCTAACAAGACGAGCACAGAGAGAAGTCCTCTATCTGAAGCTAGAAGTAGATCGTTTGTAACTTTAACTAGTGCAGTCTCAGTGCTATGGTGGACTCTAAATCCTGACTGAAACTCCTCAAATAAACTGTTGTCATGGAGAAAGTCACACAGCTGATTAGCTACCACTTTCTCCAGGATCTTTGAGATAAAAGGAAGGTTGGATATAGGCCTATAGTTAGCTAGAGTTCCTGAATCTAGAGTAGGTTTTTTGAGTAGAGGTTTGATTACCGCTACTTTAAATGACTGTGGTACATAGCCTATCAGTAAAGACATAATGATCAAATCTAATATAGAGTTGCTAACTAAGGGAAAGACTTCCTTAAACAGCTTGGTTGGGATTGGGTCTAAAAGACAGATTGACGGTTTTGACGCAGAAATAATTGAATTTAGCTCTGAATGGTCGATTGGAGAAAATCAGTCTAGACTAATATCTGGTCCTGGAACTGTCTCTTCCATATCAGACGTATCTGTACCAGGTAAGAGCAGAAGGTTACCAATTTTGTCTCTGATGTCTAGAATTTTTTTGTTGAAAAAGCTCAGGAAATCATTGTTGTTCTCCATGTTTCGGATCCATACAGCATCACTTGTGTGATGCGTATCTTAATGTTTGTGGAGATGTTTTTTGAGTTCCAGATCTTTCTGAGCATGTGAAACACCACTCTAGCCTTGTTAATTTTGCTTCTAATGTTGGCCTCTGTCCCTCCAGTGGTGTCCAGTTTTATTTATTTATAGTAACAGGAAGAAAGATAAAGTGGAAGTGGCAGGAAGTGTTTTCAGAAAGACAGTAAATCAAAAGCAAATACTGTCATAGAGTCATAAAATATTGAGAAATTAGAAAGAAAACCAAACAGAGACAACAAGATGCCCTTGGAGTGAAACACATCAGGAAACAGTTTGAAAATGCAAGAAAAAGTTGAACAGTCACACAATGGAGCAGGAAGTATTTTCAGAAGAAATAACAAATCCTTAAACAAAAGCATTTACTGTCTTAGACTCAGGAAACAACAATGACTTCATTTAAGCTATCAATGAAAGGCATTTGAAAAAGTTATACATGACCCGATACTGAATGTATTTATTCTGGCATCACATTCTCATCTAATACAGATTTGCAGAGATGCACCTGTTCTCTATGTGTGTGAGTTACCCTAACCCACGCTCCATCATTCATTTGAGTCAGTCACTGTGATAAACTTTGTATTTTTTCTTTTTTTTACTACAATGAGCATATTTGTACTATGGAGAATTAGGGCCACCTAAACATTTTTTTTTTTTTAAATCTAAAATTTCAAGATTAAACTCATAAATGTACTATTTTAATCTTTAATTCAGAATCTTAATTCTTCTAATTCACGAGTCTAATCTCAAAATTTTTTTTTTTTTTTTTTTTTTACATGGCCCTAATCCTCGTTGTATATTAGTACAGACGGCACCCTGATTTACTCTCAATCTCACCTGAGCAAAGTCCACAAGACCTTGAAATTCATAGTTATACTGAGGCAGGCTTTGGGGCCATTATGAAACCAACTGTAAAACATGTTCTTTCCAATCCTTCACTTTACAACTTATCAACATGATGAATACTGATAACAGTAAGTGTTATGTTGAGCTCAAAGCCCAAATGTAATTTTCCCATGACAGAGAAGTCACAGGAAAATGTGTTGAATGAGCTTACTTGTGTTTAATGAACTTCAAACATATTTGACTGCTGTCAGTTTGTCCAGTCAGTAAGAGCAACCCTCCTTCCAGTCATCTCCAGTCCATCTCATCAGAGACCAGGTTCAGCTCTCTTACTTCATGGCCACAAACAGTGTCTTGGCTCCATTGTGGGGGGGGTTACTCGATCCTGTTCACAGCTTACTACCCCTTTTAAATACATGAAGACATCATCTGGGGTCTAATCGCCAATGACATGGAACATTTCTTGTGCTTTCTAAACTTGTAAAATATATAATAAATAAGAATTCACTTTTAATGAAGTCTCTCCTGATTTAAATGAAATTATTATCTGGTTACAACCGGACACGGGATACTGACATTGTTAATCACAAAAGAGGCTCACAACATGACATCACAGACGTCATGAATAAAACATGTTAATATCACTTCAGAAAAAAAAAGAATTACACTTAGGGATATCTTTATTTGGTTTCATGTAATTAAACATCATGGTTTGTATTTTCAAAGCCATGCACACTGGCACAGGTTTTTTTTAATAACTGTCTAATCTGATTGTTTTTTTATAACTCTGTGAGGAATGAACATTACTTAAAGCAATTTAAAAGCAGTTCCACTTGCAGTGGTTTCTCAACTTTTTCTGCTGGGCACCACTTTCATTGACTCATTTATATTAAAGGCCCCCTAACCCTCACAAAATACACAGTGACTCATGAAAATACATCCATGAACACTAAAACACACTTTAAAACACATCATTTGCTTACAAGCTACATCTTTAAGAGTGTTTGAAACATTGTTGAAACAAAAGAATAGCAATTTTAGTGTGACAAATACTGAAAAAAAAACAACAAGACCTGTTCACAGATGAAAAAATTGAAACTGACACTAACATATTTACATATAACAACAAAAATGTAGCATAACACAGTTTCTCAAAAATGACTGATCTGACTATTCCAAGGCATCTGAACTTGTTGGGCTTCATGCTGTCAGGAGCAGCTGATGAATACTACGCACTGTGGTCTCTCTTCAGGTGAAGCATAGGGGAAGCTATAACTGGTCATATTTTCTTCTTTTTTTTTAACCTTTACTTAACCAGATAAAGAACCCATTGAGATCAGGATCTCTTTCACAAGGGTGACCTGGCCAAGAGGTCAGCAGCACATGTCAAAAGAAAAGTTACAATTAAGTGACAGTATAGCTTAACAATATAGTGTTTTCAATAAAAAGAAAGTGTGGGAGCTGTGACACAACAATAAAACAACAATTTAAGATTTTTAAAACACAGGCACTGTTCAATGGTCCCACGCTGTCTGTCCCTCAAGATATAACAGAAAGCTCCAAGTGGAATAAGTTCAGGGAGTTTTAATTCAGTCCGTAGAGTATTCCATGCCGAGGGGGCAGCAAAGCTGAAAGCTCTTTTTTCCTAATTCAGTCCTTACCCGAGGAGCAGATAGAACAAGTGCAGTACAAGAACGCAGGGCATAGCGACTGCTTGTTCTCCGTAATAAAGCACAAATATAAAGGAATCAAGCCTAAAAGAGCCTTATAAATTAGGGTCAGCCAATGTGCGTATCTGCGTGCACTCAAAGAAGGCAAGTTCGATTTCAAATACAATTCACAATGGTGGGTGAGACGTCTACAGCCAGTGACAAATCTCAGTGCCGAATTAAAAATAGTGTCCAAGGACTTGAGACATTTGGATGACGCACTCAAATAAAGCAGGTCCCCATAATCAAGAATGGGCAAGAAGGTTGCTGTCACTAATTTCTTTCTGACCCTGAGAGAGAAGCAGGTTCTATTTCTAAAAAAGAACCCAAGCTTCATGAGAAGTTTAGTGACCAGATTATTGATATGAGCTTTAAATGAAAGCTCCTGACCTAGGATAAAACGCAAGTACTTGTAGTTTAAAACCTGCTCTATAGGTTTTCCTTTAGATGTTACAATATTTGTAATATTCTGTGGTAGGTGAAAATAGGCTGTTCTTGAAATTTGCCTGATGTGAGAGTTAAAGGACATATCTTGATCAAATAAAACTCCTAGATTCCTAACAGTGGTGCTAGATGCCAGGCTGATGTCATTAAGGACAGTCACATCACTAGAAAAAGTCTCTTTGAGGTTTTTAGGGCCTAGCACAATAACTTCAGTCTTGTCTGAGTTAAGTAGCAAAACATTTCTGGTCATCCAGGTCCTAACGTCCTTAAGGCACTTCTAGCTTACATAACTGACTGGTGCCATCGGGCTTCATTGATACATAAAGCTGAGTATCATCTGCATAACAATGAAACTGTATGGAGTATTTCCTCATAATATTTCCCAGAGGAAGCATATATAATGTAAAGAGAATTGGTCCAAGCATTGAACCTTGTGGTACTCCATGGCTAACTTTGGTGTGCATAGAGGACTTATCATTAACATGTACAAACTGAGATCGGTCTGATAAGTAGGATTCAAACCAACTTAAAACAGTCCCTGTAATTCCAAGTCAATGTTCTAGTCTGAATAATAGGATCTGATGGTCAATAGTGTCAAAAGCATCACTAAGATCTAACAAGACGAGCACAGAGAGAAGTCCTCTATCTGAAGCTAGAAGTAGATCGTTTGTAACTTTAACTAGTGCAGTCTCAGTGCTATGGTGGACTCTAAATCCTGACTGAAACTCCTCAAATAAACTGTTGTCATGGAGAAAGTCACACAGCTGATTAGCTACCACTTTCTCCAGGATCTTTGAGATAAAAGGAAGGTTGGATATAGGCCTATAGTTAGCTAGAGTTCCTGAATCTAGAGTAGGTTTTTTGAGTAGAGGTTTGATTACCGCTACTTTAAATGACTGTGGTACATAGCCTATCAGTAAAGACATAATGATCAAATCTAATATAGAGTTGCTAACTAAGGGAAAGACTTCCTTAAACAGCTTGGTTGGGATTGGGTCTAAAAGACAGATTGACGGTTTTGACGCAGAAATAATTGAATTTAGCTCTGAATGGTCGATTGGAGAAAATCAGTCTAGACTAATATCTGGTCCTGGAACTGTCTCTTCCATATCAGACGTATCTGTACCAGGTAAGAGCAGAAGGTTACCAATTTTGTCTCTGATGTCTAGAATTTTTTTGTTGAAAAAGCTCAGGAAATCATTGTTGTTCTCCATGTTTCGGATCCATACAGCATCACTTGTGTGATGCGTATCTTAATGTTTGTGGAGATGTTTTTTGAGTTCCAGATCTTTCTGAGCATGTGAAACACCACTCTAGCCTTGTTAATTCTGCTTCTAATGTTGGCCTCTGTCCCTCCAGTGGTGTCCAGTTTTATTTATTTATAGTAACAGGAAGAAAGATAAAGTGGAAGTGGCAGGAAGTGTTTTCAGAAAGACAGTAAATCAAAAGCAAATACTGTCATAGAGTCATAAAATATTGAGAAATTAGAAAGAAAACCAAACAGAGACAACAAGATGCCCTTGGAGTGAAACACATCAGGAAACAGTTTGAAAATGCAAGAAAAAGTTGAACAGTCACACAATGGAGCAGGAAGTATTTTCAGAAGAAATAACAAATCCTTAAACAAAAGCATTTACTGTCTTAGACTCAGGAAACAACAATGACTTCATTTAAGCTATCAATGAAAGGCATTTGAAAAAGTTATACATGACCCGATACTGAATGTATTTATTCTGGCATCACGTTCTCATCTAATATAGATTTGCAGAGATGCACCTGTTCTCTATGTGTGTGAGTTACCCTAACCCACGCTCCATCATTCATTTGAGTCAGTCACTGTGATAAACTTTGTATTTTTTCTTTTTTTTACTACAATGAGCATATTTGTACTATGGAGAATTAGGGCCACCTAAACATTTTTTTTTTTTAAATCTAAAATTTCAAGATTAAACTCATAAATGTACTATTTTAATCTTTAATTCAGAATCTTAATTCTTCTAATTCACGAGTCTAATCTCAAATTTTTTTTTTTTTTTTTTTTTTTTTACATGGCCCTAATCCTCGTTGTATATTAGTACAGACGGCACCCTGATTTACTCTCAATCTCACCTGAGCAAAGTCCACAAGACCTTGAAATTCATAGTTATACTGAGGCAGGCTTTGGGGCCATTATGAAACCAACTGTAAAACATGTTCTTTCCAATCCTTCACTTTACAACTTATCAACATGATGAATGCTGATAACAGTAAGTGTTATGTTGAGCTCAAAGCCCAAATGTAATTTTCCCATGACAGAGAAGTCACAGGAAAATGTGTTGAATGAGCTTACTTGTGTTTAATGAACTTCAAACATATTTGACTGCTGTCAGTTTGTCCAGTCAGTAAGAGCAACCCTCCTTCCAGTCATCTCCAGTCCATCTCATCAGAGACCAGGTTCAGCTCTCTTACTTCATGGCCACAAACAGTGTCTTGGTTCCATTGTGGGGGGGGGGTTACTCGATCCTGTTCACAGCTTACTACCCCTTTTAAATACATGAAGACATCATCTGGGGTCTAATCGCCAATGACATGGAACATTTCTTGTGCTTTCTAAACTTGTAAAATATATAATAAATAAGAATTCACTTTTAATGAAGTCTCTCCTGATTTAAATGAAATTATTGTCTGGTTACAACCGGACACGGGATACTGACATTGTTAATCACAAAAGAGGCTCACAACATGACATCACAGACGTCATGAATAAAAACATGTTAATATCACTTCAGAAAAAAAAAGAATTACACTTAGGGATATCTTTATTTGGTTTCATGTAATTAAACATTATGGTTTGTATTTTCAAAGCCATGCACACTGGCACAGGTTTTTTTTAATAACTGTCTAATCTGATTGTTTTTTTATAACTCTGTGAGGAATGAACATTACTTAAAGCAATTTAAAAGCAGTTCCACTTGCAGTGGTTTCTCAACTTTTTCTGCTGGGCACCACTTTCATTGACTCATTTATATTAAAGGCCCCCTAACCCTCACAAAATACACAGTGACTCATGAAAATACATCCATGAACACTAAAACACACTTTGAAACACATAATTTGCTTACAAGCTACATCTTTAAGAGTGTTTGAAACATTGTTGAAATAAAAGAATAGCAATTTTAGTGTGACAAATACTGAAAAAAAAACAACAAGACCTGTTCACAGATGAAAAAATTGAAACTGACACTAACATATTTACATATAACAACAAAAATGTAGCATAACACAGTTTCTCAAAAATGACTGATCTGACTATTCCAAGGCATCTGAACTTGTTGGGCTTCATGCTGTCAGGAGCAGCTGATGAATACTACGCACTGTGGTCTCTCTTCAGGTGAAGCATAGGGGAAGCTATTACTGGTCATATTTTCTTATTTGTACCCCCATTGACAAAACTCTGGGCCCCCATAGGGATCTGGGAATCAGTGACTTCAAATGTAATTGCCCCTGCAACATGTTACTAAACTAACTAGCTTTGTATGCAGCACAGTCTGAACACACTTCTGATTCAACAAAGAGTTCCAATAAGTAAGACAAGTTTAATAAAGTATTATCGTATATTCTCATATCTGACAGTGATCTGTTAATGCAATGAATATGTTTCTGAAAACAGACTAAATAAAATACCATAAATATATTCAAACAGTGTTGTTGAATGAAATGCAGCAGCTTTTACAAATAATTTAATGTTTTTTTGTGATCAAAAGTATATACAAATTCCACAAAAAATAGAAGAAATATAAAACAATGTTCACTTTTTATTACATATACAAAAATAAATAATATCACGTAATCATTTTACAGGTGAACTAAATTAGTGTGTTTGAGTCAATCAATCAATCTTTATTTGTATAGCGCCAATTCACAACAAATGTAATCTGAAGACACTTGCAGACACAAAGAGCAGGTAAAAGACCTTACTCTTTATTGTATTGCCATATTTATGAACATTGAGAAGCTTGTTGATTTTTTTTCCATATGTGGTCGTACCAGAAGCCTCTACAAACACTAATTTACAAGTTAGTAAAAGCTGTTGTTTGTGCATGCATGATTAACATGTTTGGCAGTGTTTTCATGAACTGTATTATGACTCATTTTGGAGATCGGGACTCTCCTCAGGAGAAACTGTAGATGTCTCGACTCTAGATTCTCTTCCTGTTTCCACCCTATTGTTCTCTTCTGAACTTCTGTCACTTTGTGTGTCAGGCAGATACTGATCATATTCAAAAGCAGGATTTGTCTGCCCCTGGATGTGCTGCCTCTGAACTTCCTCGAAGATTTGAAGAACCTTAAAAAGCACACAAAAAGAAGCAGCAGATACTGGTGTAAACATCGACACGACTAGAATTGTTTATTAAGAGTGAATGGAAAAGATGGAATATTAATGTTACCTTTGATTTAGGAATAAGACCCACTCTGAAGAAACCAATGTGCCCTGTTTCAATTTTTGTACAGTCAACCACGGTAGAAGCAATGTTCTCTGGGGAAGGCCCATCACACAGCACTCCATCCACCTTATTAAGCAAAATGCACATGTAGTTCATGAAAACACACAAAGCAACAGGTACTGTTTGAGAGAAAATATGGTCCTCACCTTGTTCCCCAGCTTGGCGTAAACTTGGTTGTGGTGAGTTGTGTCGGCCTCGCCAGTAGGGTTGGCTGAGGTCACAGCGATGGGCCCCACCTGCATGAAGGACATTTTTGTTTTTACCAAAAAGCCTTCTTACTACTAACTTTAAAATGTATAATGTTTGATGTACTCGGCATTACCAGATTAATGAGGTGTGTGGCCACAGAGCAGTCTGGGTTTCTGATCGCAATGCTTTGTGGAGTACCGATGTGTTTGGCAGCATCTCCTAAACCAAAGGTGTCCATCCACGGGCCTGAATGAAAGAAAATAAAAAACAGAAGAAAAAAAATGCTTTTTAATCACCAGCATGCAACAAGGGCACACAAACACCACGTTACACAAACAAATAACCACCCAAATAAAAGACACCAACCTCTTGGTATGACCATGCTGATGGAGGAGGGCCACGCAGCCTCCATGAAGTTCAGCAGCAGAGGGCTCAGCAGGTGACGCACCGGCTCCAGCTGCTTTATGGAGGAGATCCACAGGGACATGGGTCGGTCCTGCGCCTGCTTCTTCACCCTGAATTTAATCATGAAAATGACAGAGTTATGCGTTTCAATCATTGCATGGACGCAGATAAGGGAACACTGATTATAATGGAAACTCACTTGTAAGCTTTGACGACGGCATCGGGTCTGTTACAAGCTGCCACTAGCACGTAGACGGTGTCTGTCGGCATTCCACATATGCCGCCATTTTTCATGATTTCTGCAGGTAAAGAAGACGAGAACACGACTTTAGGATCAGATAAATCAACAGCTGTGTATCCCTAAAATGAACCATGATTCCTTCAACATTTTCACCTGCAATCTGATTGACAGACGAGGCCTTGCGGGCTGATACATGCGGACAGACATCTGCTCCTCCACCCATTCCGCTCAGCTTGACCAAAGGCTTTCCTAGGGGGATCTGTGGGCTCTGGAAGGTGCTGTTAAAGATGTGCGCCAGGAAGCAGTAAAAACTAACAAGGCCAAAGATGATAGTGACTCCTATGTCATAACCGTGAGGCAGTGCTCCGACAGCATCCAGCAAGAAGCTAATGAGGATGAGCTGGAAGGTAAGGGCGTAAGCAAACCAGGCTACATTTAAAAAGAGCGCTGCAGCTGTCACTAAACAGTTAAACAGCATAAAGCTAATGATCCCAACAGCAACATTAAAGCTCCTGGTGTCACCATACAGGCCTCCGTATCGTGTCAGCCCCCACACTGTCCACATCACACCATAGAGGACAAAAACTGTGCTCTCAAAGGTTTTACCTCGTGCAAAAGCTACTGAGCCACACAATAGCACGAGAGCACCTCCAGACATGACCACCCAGGGAAGAATCAACACCGACAGAGGATTTCTGTCACCGACTGAGGCTGTCATTGCAAAAGCAGCTAGAACGCTGCAAGCAAGGCCTAACACCTCTGCATCTGCATACTTGGAGTAGCCCAGGTGGGGTGCATGCAGCTCTTTATCTGCTCTGAGAGTAACACCTGAAATTCTGGTTACTAACATTTTGAAATAGCCCTGCCCTGTGGGAATCTTTGAAGCGGAGACAAAATTAAAAGAGCTGATTAAAAGCATTACAGCAGAGATTACAAATATGGCTCCCTGTACACCCTGTGTGCCTCCTTTGAAGAAAGCTTGAGGCTGAGCTGCAATGGCAATACAATAAGCAGCAAAAAACAAGTGGTAAAGCCCCTCCAGCATGCTTTTCTGACAGCTGAACAGAGCCAGGATGGAGAACAGCACAGAGAAGACGACAGGGAAGGGAACAGGGGAGGAAGGCTGGATTGAGTAGAATGATAGAAGAGCGCCGTAGCCCTCTGCAAATTTCAGCAGAGCAGTGAAGCCGTAAAAAGTGGCAGCTAGTGTGTCCATGGCTCTGTAGAGGAGGACACACACTGCAAGCTGAAAGACTCCTGATGTCCATAGCCAAGGGACATGACCCACGGAGAGCTGGGGGACCACACCTAACAGAGGACAGGCTAACACTGAGGCAGACAGCAAGTTCATCACCAGACCTACCAGTACTAGATCTACACACCCTTTGTGCTGCTCCGTTTTTAAATCAGGTTTGCTTTTCAAGCTTGTTCCTGGAGGCTCAACTTTACCTTGAGTAATTGTGGACAACAGACGTCCAAAGCCAAAGTAAACTCCCACTAAACAGACCAGAAGGTAGTTTGCAGCTGTGGCAGACTGACCAAAACCTGCAGCTGACAAACCAGCAATTTGATGGGCACATGCTAAGCTAATGCCAACAGCTATAAGAAAAAGAACAGCTTTTTTTGCAATGACCGCTATACCACCTATGATGAGCAGGGCTAAAGTAAACGCTGCCAGGCCTGGGACCAGAGAAGATCTCAGCTCTGTGGACGGCAGCACACCCTGGCCCACCAGGATGTAGACCAGACCTGAACCACACCACAGAGCAGAGACAGTCAGACACAGAGAGGAAAACAGCTGGGCGTGGGACAAACTGCGACGGATCCCTGAGTGACAAAAACACAAAGGAGTGGATATGTTGTTGTTTTTTTTAACACAAATACAAATGAGCCAGGAGAGCTAACAATACTTGTGATAAACATCCATTAAAACCAACCTGCATAAGCTAAGAGTGCTGAAATTATTAGGAGCAGAATCCCCAGTGCAGTCTGGGGGATGAAGTCTTTTTCTGTTGAGCTGGCATAGCTGTTCACCAAAAGCAGGAGAGAGCCTACAAGTCGGAAAGACAAAAATTTGTATCTATAGCTGGCCACTGTTAACGAAACAATATTTTTTGACACATTAATACAAGTTTTGGTTTCACATTTTGATGGAAAAGTTGAAGTGATTTTGCCTGCCAAATTCCAAAATAAGGTTTTTGTCTGCCTAATGACTTTATGAGAGGTTTCAGTATTTTATGTACACACATGAACATATAAAAAAGTAAATTTAAGCAAAGAGAATAAAGAATGGATCTTTTTATAATGTTTGCATGACACTTTTTCAGGTTGTACGTTCTATTTCTAGTCTTCACAACTTTAACTATACACAACAAGCTTCTAATGAGCTATTTGATACCAAAATAATGTGTGATTTTATTTTTAATATTAATGGCGGCATCTTGTTTCAGTGTGTCATGTTTTCAAAACTTCCATATCATTGGTTTGAAGATTAAATCCTAAATCAGAATCAGAAATATTGTATTAATCCCAGGGGGAAATTCGTTTGCTACAGTTGCTCTTAAACACAAAATATCAGTAGGAAGTACAGAAATAAGTTTACAATATAAAATAAATTAGAAATAATAAAATAAGCAATAAGTACCAAAATATATAAACAAATATACATATAACTGCTGTGTTAAACACTGTAGGTATATTGCAAATATAATACTTGTTAAGGGACTGCAGATGAAAATAAGCAATAGGGATCATTGTGCAGGATCCCTATTACAAATAAACTGAATACATCAAGATGCTACACAACTTTGTTATCATGTCTTAGTAATTAAATAATTCATGATGATATGACGATTGCTGCAGAGAGCTTAGTGTAGGTTATAGTTGCTGCAGACGACAAAAAAAACACATCTTAACAGACGTATGGAAATACGATCTTACCGCCAGAAATGCTCAGTACTCCCACGGACACATGGAGTGACTTGAGGTAAGCCATGGCGCGAGTGGGTTCATTAGTACGTGAGCAGCCGGTTTTTATACGGCTGTGTGTGACGTCAGCAGGGAAGAGAAACATGAGGAGAAGCCGCACCTCACTGGGAAAACACTGAAGTCTTCACCATAGACTGTAAAGGTCTTTACAGGAAATAGTCTCTGCAAAAATAATTCCTTGTGAACTTTTTCTAAAAGTGGTACAATGGGAATTAATATATAGGTTACAACACATATTGTTACACCTGTACATAATTATATTAATATTAAAAAAAAAAATGTGGCCAAAGATCAACACAAACAGTTATACCATGCTAATATCGTCATAATGACATTTATATTCATAGTCTGCACAGCAAACATAAAACACCTTTTAATTTCAGTAATTTATGGCATTTCTAAAATAATAATGTCCACACATCGTTATAAAGTGCAAGAGACCAGTCTTAAATGGATGATGTCATAGGTAAGCTAAAGCTTTACTTGGATACAAAGTGTGAAGTTTACTCCTTCAATACAACACGTTGATTATTTAGAGCACTCATTTGTGAGGAATGATTCAGCATTTCACCTGCTGTTGTTGTGGGAGGGGACAGAGAGCCGGCAGAAGTATAAAGTTTCCGCTTCAGAGTTGGTCATCACACCTCTGCTGAACAGCTCAACAAACTGACAGCCAACCACATACATAAGGTAAGATACATTTAAATGGCATCATTTCGACACTTTAATAATGTTTGTTTCTAAAATGAAAAATGAAAAATCTAAAAGATGCAGATTCAGGCCGTGTTCACACTTGACTTCTTTTTTCAACTGCAAGGGCCTTTTTTTTTACATACTACAAGCCTATGGAAAAATGAAAAAGTATGACGCCTTTTTAAAAAGCGCTGCGCCTTTTTCATTTGAATTATTTCAACTTTTCAGAAAAGCGCTGGGTGACGTCAAGCGCCTTTCTGACAGCTGACCAATCAGGACGAGTAGTAACCTACGGCCCTAGTTACCGGTGCCCAACAACGGCAAACTTCCACCAGATACTGTGTGCATTGCGTGTCCGCTCCGGTCTGTTACGGGTCCGTGCGTCCTCATCCGTCAACACCCACCGGCTGTGTTCTCAGTCTGCAGCACGGAGAGCACAGCCGGACAGATGGAGTACGGAGACAGAGGAGTTTCCGCGGTAATTTAACAGATTCACTCGCGACAGAACGAGATAATACGACTTCCCGTCCCGCTTGTTCTTTTCTGGGAGTCAACAGCGTTACCTGGCATTAGCAGCACCTCTGGTGTCCCCTGTCACCTGGCTCTGTCACATCTTTATGTGAACAAGTTGCTTAGTAGCAGCTCTCCTTATACCTCAAAACAGAGAGAAGCACTTTAGGCTGTACTCTTTTTAAGTTGTGTATAGTCTAGATAATTTAGACATTTCTCAGGTTCAGAAAATAAATGTTATTGTGTGTGTGTGTGTGTTTTTTTTTTAAAGGAAACATGGTGAAGCGTGTTGCAGTTATTCTCTCAGGCTGCGGAGTCTATGACGGAACAGAGATCCATGAAGCTTCTGCTGTCCTCGTTCACCTGAGTCGAGCTGCAGCTAAAGTAAGTCCAAGTAAAGAGAAAAAGAAAACACATTTAGAGGGACTTGTGTTTCTGTCTATTTGTTTAGCCAAGAAATAAAAACTCCCACAACTCCAAATTGAAAAGTTCTCATATTCTGCTATTATTTATTTCAGGTGCAGATGTTTGCTCCAAATGCAGATCAGATGCATGTTGTAAATCACTGTGAGGGGAAACCTACAGATGAGAAGAGAAACATCCTGCAGGAAAGTGCTCGCATTGCCAGGGGGGACGTGACTGATCTGGCCAAGTTGGATGTTTCAGCTTTTGACGCAGCCATCATCCCAGGTTGGACTCACTGTGTCAAAAACGAATTATGTATGGGTGAAATATTTTCCATGATGTTGTACATGAACCCTGCATTTTCTCTTTCAGGGGGCTTTGGCGTAGCTAAAAACCTGAGCGACTGGGCTGTGAAGAATAAAGACTGCATTGTCCAGCCCCAACTGGAGAAGCTCATCAAGGCTTTCCACAAAGCTGGGAAGCCGCTGGGCATGTGCTGCATCTCTCCCATTCTCGCTGCCAAAATCCTGCCTGGCTGTGAGCTCACAGTCGGGCAAGACAAAGAGTGTGAAAAGTGAGTGAAATAGTTTCTCATCATCAGATATCAGTGGATATAAAATCACTCTTCTCCGATTCTAACTTTTGATCTCCTTCTGTTTCAAGGTGGCCGCACGCTCAGACAGCAGGCGCTGTGAAGGAGATGGGCTGTAAGCATGTCAACACAGATGTGGATAAGGCACACGTTGATATCAAAAATAAGCTGGTCACAACATCTGCATTCATGTGCAACGCTGCCTTTCATGAGGTTTTTGATGGAATAGGAGTCATGGTTAAAGAAACCCTGAAACTGGCTTAAAAGTCTCTAATTACATGTTCTCATGTTTGTATTTATTTCCTGTACAAGCATGATGTCAAGTTACAGAACTCATCACAGAGAAGTTGTTTAATGTTAGCCCATAGATGTGTTGTTTTGACATTCTCAATAAATTTACACTAAAAAGGTAAATTTTGTATTTTTTCTTCATTGACAAAGAAACAAAACAAAAATCAACCCCAAAAAATGTAGGAAAATCTCTTACATACTTACTTTTCCGCAGAGAGTCTTTGTTAATCCCATGAAAGACATAAATAATGAAAACAGAAATGTACTTTTCAAAACCATGTCTGCGACTGAACCCATGACATAAGATTTAAGTTTTATATTACTTCTCCTACTTTGAAACAGTGCTGGTGTCACTTCTTCTTCTATGCTAGTTTGCCAGTGAGCTGTGTTAGATACCAATAACCAAAACATTTTGGAAAGTTATGTAAAAGTATTTACTGTATCACAAACACCCCGCTGCTTCTAGGATTGTTATAACATTTGTACTTATTTGTAAAATCCTCTTGTAACGGATTGTAACACTCAAGTAACACTCAATATAACCAAAGGTTTCAATAACTCAACTCAACTTCAACTTTATTTGTCCCCGAAGGGTGATTGGTTTTGCGACAAGGCAGAACAAGACAGTAAAAAGACAAAAGTACATCCAAAAAGTTAGCAGCTTTCATTAAAATAAAGTGCAGAGTCAACATGAAATATAAACAGCTCACTGTTAAATATATATACATCACTGGTAATACATATACATTCACATAAAGTGAAGTACAATGTAAAGTATAATGTCTATCAACCAAAACTACATTAAAAAAAGCCTCATGAACTGAAAATAACAAAGTTGAAGTGGAGCAGTGCTCAGATGAGGAGAAACAGACATGTTGAATGCTGTCTGCATTTATGTCAGTCTAAGAAATCATTCATATAATCGATCTAATGATTCATTTTTAGTAATTAGTAATTTTACTTTGATTGAAGCCACAAAACCAAATGGATAAAGCTAAAAGGTACTTATTATCGCAAGAAGTGAGAGTGTATTACAAACAGAGTGAGGCAGAATGTAACTGAAAGGGCCTGTGGATTCTGATCTAACTCAATTAAATCATATAATTAATACAGGAGGACCCTAACTGGAGTGTTTATCTACAAATATTTCTAAGGTGAAACAGAAAAACAGAAAACCTATACTTAACTATTCAAAACCGAACTATAACCTAATGTTTCTAACAAAACTGAATGAATCCCTGCATATGAATTTAAAAAAAATGAAGTGCCTCGTAAAACCAACACAAAAGTTCCCACAGAGAGATTAATGTCATACACACAGGAGAGGAGGTGTGGCAGCGGCCATAACTGTTGAATAAATTAAAAACACCATGCAATCTGAACATGGAAGACACTATTTTATTAATTGATCATATATTTACAGAAGATAAACAATATAGTCCAATCTACACTTCTGGTTTATACATTATACATGTACATGGAACAGCCTTTTGGTCAAAGTACAACATATTACTTGTCGATGTGCAGAAGAATCAAGGAAAAATTCATGCAGTTTTGTTGGAGAAATGTTTGAACTGATCAGCTCCACATGCCAACTCTGTCGCATGAAATTTCCTTGGACGATTAGGATCCTAGAGACAACAGGAGGAAATCAGAATCAATACAAAGTAAGATTGAGAAATGATAAGGTACAGAAAACAGGATTACAATTATACTCATGTTTGTCTCACCTGTATGGGATATGCACAGGTGGGAACATAACGGATGACAAAGCCACAGCGCCTCCTCTGGGACATGTTTGCATCACTTGCATGGACCAGGAATCCATCATGAACCTTTTGAAACAAAGTCCCAAATCATGTTTCATATATCAAACATTTTCATAAACTTTTATCTTTTAACAAAACATAAATACACTCACAGACATCTGGCCGGCTAACAGAGGGCAAATCACAGCTTCATCAGCCTGCACCAGCTCCTCGGGGATCTCCTGGTTCACTGACAGCATGTTTCCAGGGCGGACGGCTTGGCGATGGGGTAACATGCCGGCGCAATGACTACCTGCAGGGCACAGAGACACGTTAGTCTGATCTATGGAGCAGGATGTTTTCATTAGCTAATCATGTAAGTTGAGACATTCTGCTTTTATTTAGCAGAGGACAGCAGATGAAGGCAAGTTGTGATGATACCTGGGATGACCTGGAGAGCGCCGTTCTCCTTCAGTGAGTCATCTAAAGCGAGCCACACGGAGAGAACAGGGCCACCTGCAATACCCCAATACCTGCAAACATGACAGTTTGAGTCAGAGAAAACTAAAAACAACAACAACAAAAAATCCTACATGCAGACATTTCAGGATTTAAATCTACCTCATATCCTGATGCCAGGCCACATATGGGAGTTCATTCTCCTCAACATCAGGCTTGGTTTCCCCCTCTTCATTCTCCTGGTGTTTGGGTTTGACTGTGGGGTATTTACAGATGAAGCGGGAGTCCAGCAGGATCACATCTGGGCCAATGATGGCTTTGACCACTGGCAGGATTTGAGGATGTTTGGTCAGGTCCTTCACCCATGGATACTGAAGGTGAACATTATGGAGGCTGTACTGTGTGTACTCCTCACCTGGAAACATACAAACATGTAATATGAAATTATATTAAGTGCTGCATCCTTCACCACGTTCATAATTAACAAAATTGCTCTCATTAGTTGTCTCCATTCCTGCATTTTCTGTCTTTTTCATGTCTTACTTGACTGCTTTTTCACCCTTTGCCTCTCACCCTCCTTCATCTCAAAGCTATAACTTACCAAATTCTTCCTCCAGCTCAGAAAAGGCTCGCCTGGCCTCCCTCAGCTCAGTTTCATCTAAAACAGGCAGCGCTGAGAGGAAGCCCTGCTGGTTATAGATCTCCTGCAGTTTGGCTATGGATGTTGTCATCTCTGTTAGACTGGTTCACTGCTGATGCCTCGGGCTTTCTGCTCCGGAAATTTATAAGGCAGCAAACTGTTTGTGGTGTTGGAGAAACAGAGAGATAATGTGAAGTTTAAATATATTCTGTCTGAGATTGTGTTTTTCATCACATTTTCAAGAGCAGCTGAATTTAGTTGTTTATGCAGCCACGCCATGCTCTGATGGGAAAAAACACATCTAACCACATTTGCACTGAGCACCACCTTGTTCTGTTTGCCCTATTAGACAAATATATTAGACCAATATAACGCTGAACCTACACCTCTCTGCCAGTGTGAAACAGGCTTTTGTCAATATTAAGAGTCTTTTTTTATTATAAATATAGAACATCTGCTTACTAAAACAGGTCGGAAAAGAACATTTCTATCATCATACTGGACAATTTAAAGACTGAAAACTTTCCTTTAACCTCCACCAATCTGTAACTGAAATATTATCACTCCACTTGCCATGTTTTAAACTGACTTTAAGCGTTTGACAAGAAAAGCTGGGTAAAATTCATGCACATAACTTGTGGGGAAAAAAACAAGGAAATTAAAAGCATTGACTTCTGTAAAAAATAGATGATTAATGACATTTGTTTTTTTACAAATAGAAGTTCAGAAATGTATTTTGGTCCAGTTAATACATATTTTGTTCATATGATAAATAGTATATGTCTTAAAATCTTGACATAAAATGCTTTTCCATGTTCAATCTTTATCTGCAAACAAAACAGATCATACTAGATTCTTTACAGAGGGTATCGTTTGGTCCACATACCTGTCTGCTGTTCACTCTCCCCTGTCTGCTGTTCAGTTGTGTCTGACCTCCAGATACTGTCCAGCTCTTGTGGAGCAGAGATTATATACACCTCAGAGCACCTTCTGGAAATTCCACTTCCTTTATTTCTTTCCAAAGTTAGTAATGATCCTTCATCATGGGATGAGTGAAACAATGACTGTGACGTAAACTGATAACATATTGTTGCAACAATATGTTATCAGTTTACATAGGTGTGGTGTGGCATTCAATGACCCTTACACACTTAGTAACATGAAACCTTTTCTCTTCTGGAGCTATGTACTAAGCTCTTGTGTTTCATTTACTGAACTAATGTAATATTTTACCATTAGGAAACTGATACTCAGTGATGAAGACACATGAAGACTATCTTTGGTACCTTCAATCATTACCGAATGTCAAGAGTGATTTGACTGGCCTATTTTTAGTTTAACTCATTATTCTGTCCGAGTTTCCCACTCATCACAACCTTATACTCAACTTTTTTGTTCCAGGAGCTGTGACGGATCACAGGATAAAGGCACATTGTGTGTGATCCGTCTGTGAGTGCATGACGTAGAGTAATATCCGAATGGGGTGCCTTCATATTCATGAGCAACATTTTCGACATTTTCTTCTTTTATGTTATTAATAATAACTTATAATTTTAATAAACTTTATTAATAAAGCACTTTTCAAAACACAGTTACAGAGTGCTTTACAATATGAAAATTTAATAGAGCGATGTGAGGAAGAATGTGAAATTGTGTGTTGTTCACAATATTATTATCATTTTTTATCAAGTACTTTTTTGCTGGTTTATTTTCCATGCCCATGAGGATAAAAAAATGTTTTTACTGTACAAAACACTGTAATTATGTGTCATTCTGCCTGAATAGGTTAATTAACGTTTGTCAGTAAGAGAAGAAACAATTCATGATATTTGCATTGTGAGCATTTTAGCAGAAGCTGAAGATGAAATCACTTAATTAACTCATAACCAAATATCAAAATTATAATCATGTTAAACACTTAAATAAATGAAATAAGAGAAACTGTTTATTTCAAGGAAAGAGCCTCTAAATGGTTAGGTTCCCGTTAATGAACCAACATTAGTTACTTTGTACTTCTGACGTTGTGATAATGAAGGATGTGGAGGTTGATGGTCGGCGTTCATAAATAGTTTGAACTTCCTTCCCTGAAAATTCCACAGTCCACAAAGTCCACAAAGTCCACATCTTAATCCATCACATCGACCGCAAACATTTCATTCTACTTCCTGAATTCCTCCATATGTTCTCATGTCACATGATGCTGTTCTGATTTACACTGTTGCACTGGATTAATAAATCAACAATTTGATGAACTCAAAGTGAAACAAGCTAATAGATTACAGATTGTGTATGCACTACATGGCATTAGTTTAAACTAAAATAGCAGGTTCGGGAAATATTACAGTCTCTTACAGGAAATATTCAAGGTTTCAGAGAAAACAATAAACTGAGGGGAAACCCCTGATCACTTAGCGACCAACTCTGTGATGTAATGTCATGGGTCAATAGTTTTAGACCAGGATCAGTGACCAGGAAAGCAGAAAACTGTTCAGGTATATGGTGTCAACAGGAACTCAGTAGCAAACTGCTTCTTCACAGCCTTACTGAAATGAAATCATTCAAGCAGGGAAAAAAAACATCCACAGTCTTAGATCAGACATTACTATATTATTTATTGCATATATTAGAAGATGACATACAAGACAATTACATATATAGTTTAATAGGAACACATGCTGGCAACAATTTCTGTTCAGTAGTATACATAAGAAAAATAAACTATATTCTACAATTTAAGTGTAACCTTATTATGGAGGTTTGGGCAGAAAATAGCAAACAATGAATTTGACCACCAGATGGCAAATGTATTCATGCCTGGAAACCAAAGAACAAACCCATTCACAAGTACTATTTTGTTCTACTATGATGATATAAAAGTGCTGTTAGTTACAATAAAAATGTAAGAAGAGTCCAATTTTTTATCAACTTTAAGTGTCACTCAATTTATAATGTTGATAAGAATATAAAACAGAATCTGCTTTGTGCATGACTTTTTTTCATTCCTCTTTGTCCCTATTAGGGTGCTTAGGGCAGAGTGGGTGGTGTTGTTTTCTTTTTTCTCCACTTTGTGTCCTATTGTCTCCCCCTAGTGGCTCCTGCTCATTATTGCAGCGGTGGATCAGCACTGGGTCCTTTTTGGTGGGTGTTTTCTTCAACAACAGCCGCTGCAGCATCTGTTTGTCAGACCGCTCCCGTCGGAAGTCATCCTCATATACCTTGAGCTGTAGTGATGTCAGAATGACAGACGGAGAAATCAGGGGAAAATACACATTGCCACAAACAATATGCATTCTAAACCTTTGCAAGGTTGTGGAGTGCAGGAAAAATTACAATATGGCTTTGAGATGTTCTATTCTTGTGATTATATGAATACTGCAGTATGTTTGAACTGCCACTGCACAACATATACTTTGCACATTTAAATAATCTAACTTGGCACTGAAGCCCTGAAAAGCTTAAATACATAATTTATTTACTCGATTGATGCCTGACTTGTCTATGGAGATGTTACATAATCTGTGTACATGTATTTCTGTTTGTGTTTGCAGAGTGCATTTGTGTGCATATGTAGATATTTTAAACAGTACCTGCTCTTGCAGGAGTGCCACCTGTTGGCGCATCTCCTCCCTCTTCTTCCTCAGTTTGCGGTTCTCCTGCAGAGTGTGTTTGTGGTCGTTGTGCTCCGTCTCATACTCTGCTTCATAAATCTGGGTCTGCCGACAGAAGACATCAGTGTGGCAGAGAGCCAATATCAGAGCCATATCTTTTGATCTGCAGATATTTATTATCAAGCTGTGAGCAAATGCAGAACAGCATAAAGTCACCACTTGGTGGTGTTGTTCACTATCCAATCCTGTGTGATGCATTTAGCAAATCTTTCCCTGGCAACAGTGAGTTGACATCAGTTCTACTTTCCTCACATCAGAAATGGGAACAGTGTTTGATGCTTTGAAGAATAGAGCAGTGCACCTGACACTTCAGAGCCTCCAGCTGTTCTTTTAGATTCTGCACTTCATGCTGTGAGTCTCCAAGAGCTCCTGGTTGGGTGCTGCTGCTCTGACTTTTTCTTTGCTGCTCTGCCTCATGGTTTGAAGAGGCTGGGAAGAAGGAGGATGAGGGGTTGTATCCAGGTAAAGGACCAGGACCTCCAGGAGGATTACTGTTGGGGCATGACACAGGACCACGTACCACAGCAGTAAAGCCAGCCTTAAGTAAAGACATGAAAGAAACTGGTGAACAAAACTTAAGTCATGGCTCTGAATATATTGAGAGTAATAAAAAATAATGAGCTGTACAGATGCACTGATTGTTACATTACCTGTTTTGCAGCTGTGCAGTCTTTGTCTGCATGCATCCTGTTTTCCAGCAGTCTGATGTACTCCTGCAGCTCCTGGTTCTTCTTCAGTTCCTGCATCAACGCCTGCTCATAGTACTCCTTTGCGCTCTGCAGACCCCAAAAACAGCAGGAAACATCACACATGTAATGTAACTTACTTTACAGGGCCTACACCAATATGACTAACTATGTGTGCAATAGGTCTTGAGTGTACATTTATCCATCCCATGAACAAGCTCTGTTGCATGTTTACCTGTTGGTGCTCCACTTTGAGCAATAGTCTACTGTTCAGCTGTTTGATGGCAGCGCTTTCCAGCTCCAGAGCCTGAAGTCGGTGCTGCAGACCCAGTGTGGCACTGCGGTACACCTGGTCCCATTCCTCATTCAGCTTCATCAGCTGTAACACACCATCAACACATAATCATGACACAACCTTTACAAAAACCCTCTAATGGCATCGTTACCACTGTGTTTCTCAATCTGTCGGCAAAACAACAAGAAATTCAGTAGCGAATTTAGGTCGCAGGTGAGCTGCTTCACGGTCTAAATACATTACAGTTAGCATCAGTCAAGCGAATCATTTTCACTTAAAGCACAACATTAAAATAAAAAATGAAGGCTGTATTCCTGAAAAATGTAACTTTTATTATGATTTTTCACAGCTTAGCAGCAGTTTCCACACCTCGCCCACACTCCTCTGGTTTTTTGACAGAATTCAATGTAAGCACAAACAGCAGCAGCACAAACGTGAAACCTGCAAATAATCTTCACCAGTTTAAGGTGTTTTTTTTTTTTCTTTCTTTCTTTTACCTCTTTGTTGACTCTGCGAAGCTCAGTGTTCCTGTTGAGCAGCAGCAGTTTCTCCTGGTCAGCAGAGGTTACAGACATACTCTCTGTGATCAGAGTGACCTGCTCCTCTGTGGACAGCAGTCTGTCACCCACAGGACTCACCTCTGCTGTCCTGCACACAAACACACACAAAAACACACGGTTGCACTTTTTACACATGTCCATGCATATGGGCCATGAATAAAGTCATGATGAAGAACATTAGAGGAGGATTTCCATTAATAAGCAAAAGCATGTTCGCACTAAAGAATGTCAGAGAGTACTTCTGAACACCCACTCGCACAGAGTGCACTTACTGAGAATTGAATGCGAGCTATTATGCACTCCCACGCACACACATGCATGCACTGTCACATTATGCACTCAAGATTCTTGCTCACACATGCACGCTGTGATGCATTTCTTTGCATTTGGAGTCCTAGCCAATCAGAATCACTGTTTACTATTAGAAGCATTAGCATATCGATAGCCTCTAGAAACAATTCGTGTGATCATCCGAGGAAAATGTTGATTTATATGGAACTACTTGGAAAGAAGAGAAATATTTGCAAGGAGTAATTAGTAAAACCTGCTTGCTATCCAGCATCCTTGTCTAAAAAAAAGCGCTGATAGGGAGGCACAGACCTAAAGCCCAGGAGGGTACCTGCTCATTGAAAATCACACTCCTCTGTATGTAGCCCCCAAGGCTTCTACACACAGAAATACTGTAGAACTGATGTAACCTCAGAAAGCTAAGTACTATAAAGAGTTACAATCTACTATCACCTCTCATCCCCCTTAAGGCTAAACTCCCCCGCAAACACATGCTTTCATCCACTTACGTACAGTGTCCTGCTGTGTGAAAAACAGTGTTACACAATTACAGAAAAGTCGTATTATCAGGTAAAGGCAGTACAAATGGAAAGATTTGTAAATATTGACCAAAGAGTAAATATATATATATATATTTTTCCACCTTCTAATTATATCTACTTTGACTACAAACATTAAGGTATCACAAAAATGTTTAAACTATTGGAATTGTAATGATTGTAATGATTTTTATTTAAAATTCAACATTTTTGGAAATATATACGATTATTTTGTCCAAAAGATAAATGAGAAAATTGATGCGACCTTCATGTTTGTCAGGCTACAAGCCGCAGGTTGGCTTAGTTGAGTATAAAAACAGGAAACAGAGGGAATGATCTAAACAGATTTTTTCCTAAAATAATACAAAAGAAACAAAAGAATTAAGTAGAAACAAAAAAGCCCCCCAAAACCCAGTGTAGGTTTTTCAGGGGATTATGTGTGGGACTTTTTCTCAGCCGGGAGCAAGGATTTTCTGTTTTTTTTGCTTGCTGGCAACCTCATCGTGATAACCCCACAAAAAACACTACAAAAAAATAAGATATTATAATGTTAATATAACTTAAGAGGTATTGGTAGGCAGTGTTTCTCTCTCTTCAGCCTCTAGAAGGCCTTTCTTTTCTTAGTGTTTATGCTATGCAGAGCTAATCAGCTGTATGAACTGACCTGAGAGAGAGGTATCAATCTCCTCATCAAAATCAGAGAGAAAGTAAGAGTGCATTTTTTGTTTAACAAGAAACTCGTTGACTCAAAGATGACAATTATTTAAGATATTATCCTGGAGCAAGGTTATGTTCCCCACTAAAAAGATTGCTTTTAAAAAAGCCAAAACCCCACATGGACTAATGACATCATCAAAAATGTTTGTGGCATAATAGAAAGGTTTTATCTCAATGTAAACTCTCTGCCATCTGGCTTTCCTCTGGGTTCAACAAGGCAGGAAAGAGCTTCAGTGCAGACTGGTTATGGCCACTAATGACTAAATCATCCACACTGACCCAGCAGGTCTGTGTAGGATGAAAGCAGAAGCTGAAAAAAAAATGAAATGGAGCCTAATTTTAGTGGCCACTACGAGCCCAAAATGCTAACAGACCCGTGTCCAATACCCTGTCTTGGCAAGTCAGCACAGTGTTCTCAGCCATCCTTTTGGGACCACACCATGCTTCATGTCTCCCTCATCCACAGTCTTTTCTCTTTCTGCTGTTCTGACAGCCGATACAAACTGTGTGACCCAGTTTCACTAAGTTTTCAATCGTATTCTGTCTTGGAAGGACACCAAAATGCCACTGCTTCCCACAGCAATATGGTAATTCACTACTGTGGATGATGATAAAGAGGGAGATAATATCTTTCCTTCTTGCTGGTGGCAAATCTGACAATTATGAGGCTAGATTTGTCTAAAGCTATCTGCAGCCACAGTCAGATCCCTTACAGAGGAGAAGACTTCTGTATGGGACTAATCACCTGTATAGGTAATATGCCTACATTTAGAACCATTACTCATTATAATACAGGTAAAACCAAAAGATAGGTCAGGTTCTAAGATTGAGTTATGTAACTGATACCATTTTATCAGCGCTTTCCCAGCATAATGTATAAATGTTGTGTCATTTGAAACTTACATATTTGTGACATCATGGGAAACTCCGCAGTGACTTTTTATACCTCCCTCAAACACCCCACTCACCCCTTCTGAACTAAATATGAAGAACTATTTCAGAGAAGTCTGAAATGTTTAATCACTGTTCAAAAGAAAACTAAGCTACAAATAAAACCTTTCTGTTGATCATGTCACGCTTGATACATCTTAAGCTATATATTTAAGGAAGGACTCTTTTTACTTAAAGATTCAAGTTGGCCATTTGTTGATCAACTGCCAGAGTCTTTTGTCTTTTCTGTATCATAAAGACAATAATACTAGATATTTTACAGATTGTTCAACTGTGTTCCTGTTTTTATGCCCATCTGGTTTGTAAAAATGTAAAAAAATAAAATAAAATAAACATAGCCTACCATATTTCAGGGGATTTGTCTTCCTGTTGGTTCTGAGTGAGGCTGCTGCCACTTGGTGAAGTTTCTTTTTGTGTTCCTGTTTCTGATGAGGATGATAATGTCGAAATGGACGACAAGGACAGAATATCTCCATCCATGATACCAAATTTTCAAATCTTCCGAGAGTCTTAAACAAACTAAAACACTGTTAACACACACGTCGTTCTTCGAGTGTCAGCTAAGCATGTGGTAGAAAGTAAATAGTTGGTAGTGACACGCAGCAGAAGAGGAAGTAACAGAGACCAAGAGCCACATGATGGGAACAGGAAGTGACACTGATAACTGTTTCAGATGTATGTTAAAGAGGGCCTGCACCACTGGGATGAATGTACAGTACTCAAATTGTTCACTCAGTTCAAACATTGTTTGGTTTGAGTTCATTTGGAGTTTTGGGGAAACTCTGCACAGTGTAATTTTTTTGTGCTAATGGGTTTCCCCCTGTGTGTTAGCCGTTAGCTAAGCTTCTGTATTGGGTTTTTAAATGAGCAACTTAATATGGAGCAAGCTGAATAGATATGAATAATTTGTGCATGATTATATATTGCTTGATATGTAATTGATAATGATGGTAACACATACATTTATTCATGACAAGTAATGATAGGGTCAGGCTGATTGCATTCCTCAGTCTGCTCATTACTGGGATGAGGGAAGTGGGCTGCAGCAGGTTAATTAGTAAATCACACGTACATCCGAGGGACAATCCAGTAAATTAAAGGATTTTGTTAATTATGTTCCTCTTAGTCAAGCTAAGCTGTCTATTATTAACACGAAGAGAATTCATTTACCTAACGCGTTTACATTAATTTCTCCTCAACCTACTGACTGAGAGATGGAAAGTTAAAGACCTTCCTGTGGTAAAGAATTTGTCGGAGAAACAGGTGGCAAATTGCAAGGAAAAGAACAGCAGCACAGTGGCTAAAATATCTAACTACGATCTCGTTCCCATACAGTTCTAATGCAGCAAAACAGTTGTTTATTTCTTCTTCCTTTCTTCAAAATTCTGGGCATTGGGGAATATATTTTGTCTGCAATGCTCGGAGAAAGCTCCCACGCAGCTACGTGTTAGCCAGAAGAAAACATAATCGGTTTGCCTTAGAAGCTGAGTCATCATCTGTTTTTATGATTGATCTGCTAATATTTAGTGTCTTAATGTTTTCCGAAATAAACAGGTTATATTCATCAATAACTCAGGCTCTGTGATGTGATATTCACAGACTGTTCAGAGGCTGGCACAGCTAATCAAAAAGGTTACTTTGTTAACCGTTACAAGGTTAACCTCGACATCACTTAATCCGTTCATTCTGTTCATGTTAAACTGAAGTTAAAAATAACATATTCATTAATCGGTCTTATCAATAAACCACAAAAACATCAGCTTTATGCAACATCAGTAGATGTGTGTCCATAAGAGGTCAGGATGACTTCGAAAACTCTAACTTTTACACACATGTCTGTGTTGAATATCTACAAATAAGAGAAACTGTTGTACTTCTGGATGGCAGGCAATGTGGGTGGAAAAAAGTGGACAACCAGGTTGCAGATTGTATCAGTCTAAACTGAAATTTATTCAGGCTGGCCACACAGAAAGAGAAAAAACATGACAAAATGGCTTTCATCCATTATCAAATGTCTAATGCAAATAAAACTTATGAGAAGTTAATCAAAAAAAAAAAAAAAAAAGACTGGCTCTCTACACAGCCTTCTACTCAAAAGTGACACACATCAACCAGTCCGCTGATCTCACACACTATAATATACCTTTCATCTTGTGCCAATCAAAGAGGAGCTCTGTAATCAGTGCCCCATTGACTTCAGGGGCAATCAGTGAAAGAGACTCAAGCATGATTGAACATATAAAAAATACTAACCGAACTTCCCTTCTTAAACTTAAACAAAGCATACATATAAAAACATATATAAAGTATGTAACATTCCTTTTACTTTAAAAAGAAAAATAAGCTGAATTAATACTCAAGTTTTATTCACGTTAAAGTTCGTTTATCAAAAATAATCTACAATTTAACATATGAGACAATAGAGGCTGAAGATGTCACAAACTTTTTTCTATTATCACCTCCCTTGACACGTCTGTGTGTTTTCTCATTATCATCATCCTGCCCTCAATTATGTCATGTAAACACCCTCTGAGAATGATATATTCATATTTCAGTAAAGTAAAAAAAACAAAACATAGCCAGTGTGAGCTACAGCTAATTTTTCATTGCTTATGGTAAACACAGTGGTTATTCAGGAAAGCAATCAAGGCAAAGATTTCCTTTTTTTGAGCACTTTACTATGTAAGAAATACTCAAATCATCATTGGTGACAGCCAGATATCAAACAGACAATCAGACGACCAGATACACCAACTTCCTGAACTGTCGAGTTATTCCTGTCTGGACCAAAGTGATGGACCGACTAATAGACAAAGTCATCTGTAGAACCGTCACACTACTGTGAATAAAAACAAACTATGAGGTGCTTTGATCCACAGTTATAAGAGATGGTGTTGAAGTCATGGATAAAATTGTCTCTATTAAATTACTGACCCAGTACCTCGATTCAGACAACAACAGTAGTCTTTTACACTGGTGGAAAAGATTTAGAGTGTTGTTTTCTGCGTTGGTATCCAGAGGGCTGAGTCATTTCACCATCTGATGCACCACCATGAGATAAAAGCAGGAGAGGCAACAAAATGTCAGTGCTACCCAGTAGCTCTGACTTGCTCCAGTGATTCCATTCACATGTCTTTGCCATCTATCATGAACGCCAGTCACAGTATTGCTGTGCCAAGCATAGGCTTTGCTGGGAGGCCCGGCAAGGGAGTAGCAATGCAGTGCCTTTATTGACCCAAGCCTCTGTCAGAGCCAAGGACAAATGGGCTGCTGCTTCATAGGGGGATTGATTTTTAGTCTAACAGGAGATCGTGGGGTGAGTGTGGGGGAGTTCTCCTGGGTGTCGCACCTGTATGTGTCTGAGGAGAGATTTTAGACTTTTGAACTGGATTGGACCTTTAGCACCTGATCTCTCTTTTCTCTTTGGATCTACTCTCACAGTTTCCAGTTGTCTGACATGTTTTGAGCTACCCAACCAGGGATATAAATTTACTTTGACCAACTGTTTTAGGTTCAATAACCAAGTGTATCTACTGAGTTATAATACAAAGATCTATTGAAGTAAAGGAGCACGCATATGTTATTATATGTGTGTGTGTGTGTGTGTGCGTGTGTGTGTGCGTGTGTGTGTGTCAGAGTCGCATGACTGTGGGTGAGAGTGTGAGTGGAAGTGAGGGCTCTGGAGAGTTTCTGTCAAACGTAACAATGCCTGAATTTGTCCTCTTGTTTTTTTTTTTACCACAAAGGGAAGTGACACACAGGGCAGCACACATGCAAGCTTGCCCTAAACATGCTCGAATGCATACACGCAAACACTCACTCCTGGTAGGACTTAATTATTGCTTAATGTATGTGCTTCTGCTCTAAGGGGGGCAGTACAGAATTGCTTATACTGAACTGCCCTGACAAGCAAATTGAAAAAAGTGAATTCCATGCAAAAAGCAGGCACATTGCCATGATGATATTATTGTGAACATGTTAAATTAAAAAGCAGGGTTTTTTTTCCCCGTGCATCACATTAAGAGTGCAAGAATAATTGAGAGATGAGGGAGAGGCAAAGAAAGCAACCAAAGGCCTTTTTTTTTTTCAATGCAGAAGCCGTCAATAATATAAAAGACTGATGTCTGACGGCATGCAATGCATTCCCCAGTTGGTAATATTTTCATGAAAAGCAGCAGTTTAAAATCACGAAGAAAACTCTGGCTGTTTCCAGCTTTGAAATGATCAAAGGTTTGAGTATCTCAGCTGCATTTGATCATAAATATTCTGCAATGTGTGGCATAAACAGGAGGAAAACAAACAGGAAATAGTATGGTCTGTGTCTTTGGAGAAATAGAAAAGGAAAACAGCACTTTATATTGATATTGATCACATGATCATGTTCTGTGAAACACATCTAAGAGTATTAATCCACAGCAACACATTTCTCAGTGACCCTTGTAGATTAATAGAGAAGGAATGATGCAAAGTTAGGTGCCAAAAGAGGGATCAGCTTTGATGTAATTTACTTTTGAGAACAATGAAGGATAAATCTACAAAATTGATAACTTAAAGAGCTCCATAACTGATCAACCTGATCAAACAAAACAAAAAAAAGAGAGAAATTAGGAGCATAGGAGATTGAAATAGGAACTTCACTGATTTTCCACATCAAAATGTGGTAACAGGTCTTAGGGAGTACCACTGAATATGTGAAAAGTTGTATGAAACTTTTTGTGGCTCCAGAGGGAGCTGTGGAAAATGTGATAAACTGTCAAGTCAGTGTCAGATGGGTCTGAAGATGTAGACGTTGAAAAAAAAGGGGGACTGAAAAATATAGAGAAGTAAGCTTGCCAAACATCAGTGGCCAAATCTTTATCTCTGCACATATACATTGGCTGCATACAGCACAACACCACTGAACTGAATTTGAACTTATTTTATTTGATAGGGGTGATGCAATTTAGTAAAGTTCAAATATAGAGAGCATGAAATTGGAGTGCTTTACAGGGTGTATAGATTATGCTTTTTAACTCTTTTTAGTCCTTTTCATTACATCACATTATAGTGCAGAAATCTTTGTCTGGCATTTCGTTTTAAAATAGATTGATTATATGCAATATATAAAAGTAATATTTTCAGTATAGATCTTTTTGTTTGTGTTTTGTTAGTCTGACAAGCTATCAAGGGAGTATTACGGTGGCTCTGAAGTGCAAAACACAACAACAAATCAGAAAACACAACATCATCAAGTCAAACACAACATGAAAAGCATATCCTTCCGGGTTCAAAAGACGGACGGTGCATTGGTCCAATCATCGACGAGCCTTGTCGAATGCGGGTACCTACATTTTCCATTAGAAGTCATTGTGTTGTCTTATTTGTTTTTGTGTTTTGTGATTTGTCGACAACATATCGGCTCCCAAACCTGAGGTGATGTCAGAGTTAAGTGGCCACATTAGGACCTTTTTAATTGTTAGAAATACCCTTTAAGATCATCATGTTTTTCTGTTTTAATGGCAGAATTTGTAATTCTACATTCCCTTCTGATTACAGAAATAATTTGAGACTGGTTACAGTAATGTTTGATTAAAAGATTTATTTTTGGGCTTTTTATGTTTTTAATAGACAGGCAGAGTTCGAAAAAGGGAAAGTTGGGGAATGACATGTAAGACAGGAGCCTCAAGTCTGATTCGATCACAAGTCGCCTGCTTCAAGGACTACAGCCTCTTTACATGGGGGATGCGGAAGAATTAACCACTAGGCCTCCAGCGACCGAGTACTGCAAAGTTTGAATGTGACACAATTAATTTGGCCAGTTAATCACAAATGCTCACTATCCTCCATTAACTAAGCTTTTACTGCTCCTATTAAGAATTAATGTCATCCTCCTTTGCACTTCAACATTGGTGAGCTTATTAGAGACAATCCTTGAACATGGTTTTTTTTCTGCCAAGCCATAATTCAAATACATCTCACCCCCATTATATATAGGGAAGTGAATTTAATCTTCTTAAATCTGCAGACCATCCAGGTCCATTTTTTTGTATCTTATTGTTTCACTGAAATGTCCATTTGAAGTTCCAGAAACATTTTCTTCATAAGAAATGTCCTTTCCTTGCCATTTCCTCAGACTTCTGCTCATTCATTTGTCCTATTTCTGCAACAGGACTGAAGAATGAGAGCCAGACTTTGCAAATCTGGCATGTACCTCTGCTTGCTTGTTATAACTTCTATTCATCAACTCTGCAAATTACAAGAGATGTCAAAAAGATGGAGCAGCAAGGTGTTCCTATGCGGGTAGTGCATTGGTAGAAGTACAGTAAAATGCAGCCTGGATCTTTTTCATTTAATTAGAAAAGGTACTGAGCTCCAGTAGTTCTGAATCTGGAGGGAGAGGAAGGAGCACATGAACACACGGAAATTGCAAATTGCAAATTGATTGTGTATGTATTATAAAATTGTACAGGTGAAAGGGTGTAGGTGTGTGAAGAAGTTTGCAATATCACAGCAGGCTGCATCTGAAAGATTTCATTTTCCACATATCTCTGAACCCTAATCAATGCGCCGGCTTGAAGCTGGAGGGTTGAATAGAGGTAGAGAGGGAAGAGTTGTTGAAACACTCAAAGCTTCAGCTACATAGCTGGAAAGATGTCAGAGCAAAAAATCAAACCAAAGTAGACTGTTGGCAACACAAAATTTCAGGACCACGGGAAACATTTTCCCCCCTTTTTCCAGTTTTTTTCAGTTACGGCAGCATTTAACAGGTAAAGTAGCAAAATATTGATCACTCACTATATTTGTAGCAGATTCACAAAATCTAACACACTTTTATGCATTAGCAATAACTGTTGTATTGAA
Source organism: Labrus bergylta (assembly GCF_963930695.1). Taxonomy (NCBI): domain Eukaryota; kingdom Metazoa; phylum Chordata; class Actinopteri; order Labriformes; family Labridae; genus Labrus; species Labrus bergylta. The sequence continues at coordinate 12,326,431 of NC_089203.1, read as the reverse complement.
TGCTCTGTCACAGGGTCTTATTCTTTTTGTGTTTCACAAGATCTAACAGGTAATAGTTATGTGACTGTATGGACCTAAAAACTACAGAATTTACTCTTATTGTATTTCATAGCCCCTCCTGCTTTATTTCTTCTTCTTTGGTGTTTTCTTTATGTTCTTTATGCCCCCTTCCCTCTCCCCCGTTGCACAGTTTCCCTGTGGGAAAGGTGGGTGTCTATTGTTTTGGCTAAGTCATCTTAATTATCTCAATTCATCTCCTTGTTGGTCATAATTCTTCTTCTGTGTATATTTTATTTTCTCACTATACTGGAATGTATCACAGCCTCTAAATGGATTGATTTCACTGAACTGTCATATAAAAATTGTTATTTTAAGAGGGATTGCTGCTTGATTAAAGTTACGGCAAGTTAAGACAACATGTTTTATATTTTTTAGGTGATATTTTTAGCAAGTAGATTAAACATTGAGGACGTGTTCCGCTCAAGCCTTTGACTATACGTTAAGGGTAAGAGTTGTGATGATTAGGCGTGATAAGGGGTGTGGCTTATCTTCCTTACAGGTGGGCGCATTGACGCCATTAGCAGGAGACTTTACTTCATTTTAGCTAAATCCTGCCACTGACCTTATACTGTATAGCAGGGTTTGTGTTGTTTGCATCGTTTGAGATATACATACATATATAGATAATGAGTTATAAGCTTCAAGGGCATGTTTCAGCCTCCAACATGTTCTTCCAGTCTGCCTCAACATAAACATTTTTCCTGCTTCTCTATCAACCAGGGGAGAGCCCACGGCCATGTTTCATAAAGTGTATGGTTTCACTATGTGTTCATCAGAATAAATGGTCGTTAACCGTAAATTGAATCCTGATGTCATAGGACCTTTAGTAGACTACACAGCTGCATCAGTCCATCTGGAATATTTACCTCAGTGTAGTTCATTGTTGGTACAGACACTGTACAAAACTTCAGGATATAATTAGCCATTTGACAGCCACTCTGCGTCAGTCATGTGCTCATCACTGGACCACGTCGTGACCTTATGAACAGGGAAGCCAAGTATTGTCATTATCTGCAGACTTCTCATTGACCATGACAAAAAAGCTCTCTCATAACTCGACCGGGCTGCAGTTCAGGGAGGTTATTATATATGATATGTCATATTTCCTGGCCAGCCCCCTGATTGCATTACAACTGCTCAGGCATATAAAATGAAGGCATAATGCAGCACGTACTTGCTGACAAAACAGAAAATCCCATTACAGAATAGTGTGTGGCTATTATGAGGCAGGAGTATAGTAAATAGGAGTTCCATGACCTGTGAAATATGTATTTCTATTCTGTGCAGTGCATTGGGGAAAGGCTGTATGTGTATATGTGTGATGGCTGAATATGATGTGAGGTCTGTGGGGATGGGTGCTGAAAGGGGCGGGGCGACTCTAAGGCTGCAGGCTCTGGATAAGCCTGACAGAATCAATGAGATCAATTAACATATGGCCCGACTGAAAGCAAACACTATATCAAATCCATCTGTAATCCACTGTGTGTTTCTTCAGATTGACAGTGTGTTTTTGTTCAGGTGGATGTGAACTCTTTTCAGATCAGCCTACGATATGCAGTGAAACAGAAAGTGAAATACGATAATGATATTTTCCCCTCCCTGTCAGAAGAAAAGTCTAAGCCGGTGAAATGTGACAGAGAAAAAATAATTGGGTTTCAACTCCTCCAAGAGATAGATTGACACTTGAGACTTTTGTATCAATCAGATTTAAGATAATTTTATTTACAACTTTAATTGGGGAGGATGTTTATTTAAATCTAGAGCCAGTAAAGAAAAAAACAAACAAGCCAACATTTTTTCTTCTTATAAGACATCCACTATAAATGTTTCCCAGGCCAATGAAATAATCTAATAAATGCAGTGGGCTTGTTTAAAAGGGGGAATCCACTCATTTAGTACTTTCCTTTAGGACAGACATAACTGACTTTGAGACTGGAATTATAATTGTGATAACAGGTTCGCACAAGGCCGGTATAAGTTTTCCAAACCCAGGGGAAGGTTTAGATCTCTCTTTGGTCAGTAATATTTTCTCAACATTTGTATTCTACTGTACATGATTATTCTGTATCAATCTATGAATTTATTCCCAACAGATATGTTTGTATCTTCTAATCAGGTGTATAGAGTAACAGATACTTTACTTTGTACCTTTTTCAGACCAATAGGTCCATATCAGCATAAAAACACAAGAAATATAGTTATAAATACAAGGGGGATATACGGGAAAACAGGCAAAACAACACAATGATATAAAGGTGATATACAGTTCACAGCATAGGCGATTTTAGACCCTTTTTAGGGGCGCTAAATTTAATCTAAAATAATAATAGTGTCACAAACCTCAGCAGATTTGACAGTAACCTTGCAAATCCTTTAATTTTATTGTTTAGCTATCATTTTGAATTATGTGTAGTAATAATCAATAACATTTTAATTCTAACATATTCTACTCATGCCAGATATCATATCTCAAAAAGAGGACCCCCCTCTCTCTACAGTTGGTCTGATCCAAAAGTTACAATTGTACCAGTGTTATGATTTGGTCTTTTTTTAGTTTTGGTTTTTCAGTGTTTAGTGTTTCTTCTTGTTCTAGTGTGTTTTGTTCATTCTTGAGTTCTGTGTGTTTTTAGTGTTTCATGATTTAGTTGGTAGTTGTCCTCTGTGTTTCTTGTATTCCTGCCTGTGTGTTTCCCAGTGTGATTGCCCTGATTGTCCTCACCTGTGTCTTGTTAGTCTCACCTGTGTTTGATGACCCCTGTGTCTATTTAGTCTCTGTGTTTCTTCCTTCTTGTGTCAGTTCATTGTATGTAGTTTGCGTGTAGTGGTATGTCAGTTTTTGCTTGTGCTCATCTGTGGCTACACGTTCTTGATCCTTGTGTCTTTTGTTGAATCTTGGAAGTAGTCTTTGTTTGCCTTTTTGTTTATCAAAGAAGGTCAGTTCATTCTATTACGGTTTGGTGTGTAAAACAACGAGTAGAGGTGGATCTAAGTGCAGAAAGAACTGAAAGTCTTTTAATAAACAAAAAGGCAAACAAAAACTACTTCCAAGATTCAACAAAAAACACAAGGATCAGGAACAGATAGCCACAGAGGAGCACAAGCAAAAACTGACATACCAAGGACCGACATACCACAACATACAATGAGCTGACACAGGAGGGAAGAAACACAGAGGCTAAATAGACACAGGGGTCATCAAACATAGGTGAGACTAACAAGACACAGGTGAGGACAATCAGGGCAATCACACTGGGAAACACACAGGCAGGAATACAAGAAACACAGAGGACAACTACCAACTAAATCATGAAACACTAAAAACACACAGAACTCAAGAATGAACAAAACACACTCGAACAAGAAGAAACACTAAACACTGAAAAACAAAACTAAAAAAAGACCAAATCATAACAACCAGCAAGTAAACAGTGACAGGAACTGTGAGTTTGTGCTCGTCTATTAAGATGAGCACCAGTTCAGTAAAACATGTAAACAAGAAAGATATAAATTAGACATACTTAAGCACTAGTTTAAGATATTAGCTTTCTCCTCCGTCAGCCCTCTGGCTCTCTTGCTAACATTAGTTAGGACTTATTATAACGTAGCGTCCTGTTTAATTTAAGAAGCACTAAGAAGTGCTCAGAGCTGAGTGAATATTATGACTGTGAGTAAGGGGGATGACACTTTTTCACCACTACATTACAGCTAATAGATAGTAATACATTCAATTCTAAATGATCATCTTGTGTCAGGATGCAGAGGAAGTCTCTCCCTTCTTTAAAAATGTTTTTTAAAAGCCCAGAGGAAGGTAGGTTCATTTTGGTGAGATAATATCATGTGATTGACAGAAATGTCATTAGAGTGGTTGGAAAAGATCCACAAAGATTTACTTTAGAAAAAGTCCTGCATTTAATACAGTGAGGCTCAACAATGAGTTACATTTCTTATTCAACTAAATGACTTAAGTCACAATTAAATAATGTTTGTTGAGCTTTATGTTTTTGAAAGGCCCATAGGGACGGGCATTGCAAATCAGCTGAAGTTATTAAGATGTAGTGTGTGGCATCAGTTTACTTTCTTGTCCCTATACAACTTCCGTAATTTGGTCCGCACTTGAAACCGACGACCCTCCGCTTTTATCTTTAATTTTCTTTCCGAATATTTTGTGGTGTAAAACTTATGCTAACTTATATTATATGTAAGTCAGATCAGTTTATAAAAACAATTGAGATTCAAAGTTCAGCAGGAGTTCCCATGATACATATAATAGTATGGGCGGGGGAAAATCAATCCAGCATACTGTAGTGACATTTTTTGGGGGCAGTATTGTATCGATGTTCAGTTACAATTTATTGATCTTATATTATGTCAGTTACAAATGTAATATTTTAAATCCTAAAGATAAGCTATTTATCATTAAGCAAATCCATAATAGAGACTTTAAAATCCCCCTGTTCATCAAGGAGCTGAATAACTGTCATGTGCAAGTATCATAGTTCAAAAACTATGGTCAAAGGCATTTCCATGTCTTTAGCTGCTAAAGCTCTGAGGTTGGTAACATTTTTGTGGATGTGGATATTACAGTAACTGTAGCTGTGGCTGCAAAGTTAGTTGAAATCATGTTTTTTTCTAAGTATGTTAAGCTCTTGGAGAAGACATTTAAAAATGTGTTTTTACAGGTAAAGATTGAATAAATGCAAAATCAAATGAAACCTTGAGGTCTCACTTGTTAATGCAACTTAACCTATCAATAGAAGCCGATCTATAGATGTGACAACACCTTTCAGCAAGTCATGTATGCACAGAAAAGTAACAAAAACAGCGGTTTTGTCTAAATTCAACTTGCATTTTGAGTGAAAACTGGCCAGAGAATTAGATTACGACTAAGTGATACAAATTCCTGCTCCAGGCCTGTGATAGTTTATGGGAACATTATACCTTCCAGGTTCCACACGGTTAGCTTCTGACTTTGCCTGCTTCTCATTTACTCCAAGCCAATATGACTATTTATGTGGAGCGCTGGGAAATGATAAACGATGGTGTGCTGCCTAATAAATATGAAATCCCTGGATCATTAGCTGGATTAGATTGGAAGGAAAAGTGCATAATCAGCCCATGCACTGTAGTCAGGGAGTCATCGATATCATCGCATCAGCTCACACTGAGAGAGAGAAAGGAGAGGGAGGGGTTTAAGAGAGAGAAAGAGAGAAGTCTAAAACGATTAATGTAGAAATGGACAGTGAGCAGGTCGAAGCAATTACAGGATATGACCTGCTACTTAGCATTCAAATTGGACTGCTATTGCCACTGATATTGAGGTTATGTAGTCTTTGGGCTTGGAAAGAGCATCCGAAAGTGAGGAGGAAAAGATTAAAGTTTCCTGTCAGTAACTGCACAGAGGTGAAAAGAGCCAAAAAAAGATGAGATGAAGACATGCTTTCCTCTGTTTTCAAATTAGCTGTGCTGACATCACCTCACATCAAGTGTTGTTTTAACCTTTTAGCCTCCAGGTAAGGCTCAGATATGGTGGAGAAGGGCTAGGACCTAGCGCTGCAGTGGGCCATCCCTCCTGCTTGCTGACAGGCCAGTCGATGTGCTTAATCAACCAGACACGCTATAGGGAAACAGGCTCTGCATCAAAGAAGTGCTGATACATTGATTCAAGCCTTACCTCCTGCTGTAACAGCCAATCTGCTTAGGCTGATCCAGGGCAGCCACGTGCAAACATTCAGTTGTCATGAAACGCAACGATAGAAACCTGAGAGAGGAGGTTTTTATGGCAGGGAAAGGAGAAAGTGTGCTTCTAAAAGATCAATAGCTGTTCATTCATTGCTGTGTTCTAACATCAGAATAAAAAAGAATCAGTCTGGACCTCCAGTTCAATCTGAGGGCTCTTAATTTGAAAGACCAATTTCTTCTTGAATCTGCAGTGTTCATGAAATATATATCGATATAAAATGCAACATTAAAAAAGTTTCACAGCCAGGCTGCATTGCTGACTATAAAGGTCCTTCTCATCTGCTAATGCCTGCCTTTGGAAGCTCCTCCCCAAATGATAAAGATGAAGTATTATCTTCATCATTTTAGGGTTCTGTCTAACTTCCACTGTATCCTTGCGGGACCTTAAAATGAGAAATAGAAGACGTCATTGTCTTTCATGGGACAGTAGCTGCTCCCAAGCAGTCTTTTCTGAACACTTAAAGTATTGAGAACTCCAGAGTGTGAGGATACACATAAGTGTACAGAGTGAGATGAAAAAATAAGACTGTGTCCCACGCATACATGTCCATCATATCAACATCACAATACATCTCTGAGCTCCTCTCTCTGAATATTTATTTCTGGTGCAAATTGCAATACCAGTGTGGGAAATGGGTTTTCTGTAATGTATTCTCTCGCCTCCGTTCATCTGAATATTCCATTGAAAATAAACCTTGCACATTTTTTTTGGTTCACAGACAATACCAGGAATAATAGATTTATTTGAGGACATGACTTGAAAGATTACATATCCTCTTACATCATGCTTTTCCATCTTGCTCTTAGTCCCTCCATTTCCCAGAAATAAAAGGGGGTGAGGAAGGCTGTTCTGTGAGCCTCTCCTTATTCATTCTGCTGCCCTTCGTTCTGGCCCCGGCAGCGTTAGCTCACCACAGGCCTAATTGGGCCGTATCTAATAACTGCTGTCCCCAGAGTGTGCTCTAATGAAGAGAGAATATAATTAATGCCACAGTGACAGAAATTGGCTCACAGCCCTCAGATGGGACCTGTTCAGCATTCGACTCTTTCACAAACTAATCTTCCTCTATACCTTACTGTCTCTGCATCAACTGTGCTGAGTGACCACTGAATGAATTGCTTTGTGTTGCAGATGTGTACACTTCAATAGAAATTAGTTGATCAATTCAAGTTGCATTGGTGTTAATGCTGCTGGATAATATGCTGTGGCTGTCTACACTGCTGAATATGAATGTTTTTGATCATTTAATAGGGAAAAACGGTGAAAAAAAGGAACTAACTAGAAAACCATTAGCTAATGGGAAAAAAATCTTGCATAGTCACAAAGGGAAAAAATAGGAACTGCTAGTTCACCAATGGTTATTTGGAATTTTGCCAAAGTTACTAGAAACAAATGCATTATAAATGACTAAACTAACCTTTAGTTAGTCATTGGTTACGAGTTAGATCCTGATCAACTTCTGATTACTTAATAGAAAACAACTGATGGACAACATACAAAAATGGGGTCGAGAATTCGCCTTTGGGATTTTTGCATTGGATTTTGGATCATTGCAGAAAATAAGCTCTGTGGCAAACACACATTTCAGATGCGTAGGCGTTTTGTTCAGCAGGATAATCGTCACAAATGAACACCATTTTTATGATGTTTGAAGCGTTAATGCAGTCGACAGAAGCAAACAGCTAACGTTATGCTATAGCGAACTACACTGTGGTCGGATGATTTTGACGTCACTACCGTTATGCTTCAGGCAATCTCTGATAAGCTAAGCAACGTTTTTGACGACCTAGCAAAACCGTAGCTTAATAAAGTGTTTATTAACCTAATATTTACCTTTATAAATCTACAAGAGTTTGCAAGATCTCTGAAAAACAAGACTAGAGGCTGTCAGACTAGTGAGAGAGTTCCCGGTGTGTCCGGCGTTGTGAGGTTTAATGTCCTCGACAACCACTGTAGTCACATTTAGCCACTTGTTAGCAACCGCCTTTTTAAGGACGCGTAAAAACTTCAAAATTCACAAGTTGGGGCATAACGTAGTTTATGTGGTCTAACAAAACACCAACATCTCTAAAGCTTGTGTTAACCACAGACCTTATTTCAGGCGTCTAACCACAAACCCATCCAAAATCCCCATTGACTTTGAGATGATAGATCCCATGGCGCTCAAATGCTAACTTACTTCCGGGTTATAGGACTCATTCCTGTGGCGCTCTATGAGGATGTAATGTGGCGTTTGTATGATGACAGAGAATAACATGAACTTTTTCACAAGATCTTTTACTGACAATGATAATTCAGTCAGCACATACGGTTCATTACACACCACTGCTCTGATATTGTTTCCGCCTGTGTCTGCAGAATGGCATTGGTGAGCACACGTCCACTTACAGGCGCCCACAGCTTACAGTGCTTTTAGAAAGTCAGAATGTTTCGTCACAATATAAAAAATTATGATACTGCTTTGCCATTTTCATCAGTGGTTTCAGCCATGTCTCTCTCCTTCTCTGACACTATATCAAACACAATTGCATCTCCTAGTAACGCTGCTATTTTGGTCTCCTGCAGTTTGAGCTCAGAGTGCCTGTACCCATGCCCCTACCTGTTACTGACATGCTCTGGTGGTGGGAGGCAATCCTTCTCTTGACATCAACTTTTAAATCTCCGGAACTGTCCTCTCCATTCCATGTTGGGCTGTGATCTTCAGCTACCTCATAGCTGGTGATTGTGGCATTTTCTAGTGTTTTGTAAGCATGGAAAAAATACTGTGTTAAGTTAACAGGTTTATTTGATTAGCAGCTATTTGCCTAGCTTTCTGTTCTCACTAGGCACCAGTGTAGAAGGTGTAAGTCTGACAATATATTCTTTCATCACTGCAATGGTTTAATTGCAAATCAAACAGACACACCAACCATTTAGTTCTGAAAAGAAATATTCATCTTTCCATTGTTTGAAACTTTCTGCACTCACTAGTTATTTTGTGTTACATTGGTTCTGTCAGGTTTCATCACCAGTTGCAAAGTCTCCATTGAGTGATTGCGCGTGTTTGGTAAGTTTGAAAAAGCTGCATTGTTCACCTGAGAATCACCAAGTTTTGTAATATAGGAAGCACAATACAGTCAAGAACAAGCTTCATGTTCTTATTTGTGCCATATGATATTTTAATTTTAGAATAAACATTTTGATTGTATTGCATTTAAAGTTATGTGACTTACAGTATTATGAAGGATAATAGATGCATGGAAACAATTGATACAATTATTTGTAAAAACACATACTTAATGTGAGCAATAGAACAAAAAATATCATACAATGTATTACTTTAATATGAGTAAATATTATATATAAATACATGAATAAAATTCACTTTATTACAGAAAGATCATATTAGTGTAAAACTATGTGTTTATATATTTATCTTCATGAATGCTTGGAGTAGTAGAAAGTGTATTTTACTTGATGCTAACAATACTTATTACTTGAGATTAAACAAGGAAATTGACCTGATTCATGCTTGTGCAAATTGTTACAAGGATTTTAAGAAAAGTAAATTCTACAAGTTGGCTTTTTTTTTAAAATTTATTTTGGGGATTTTTGTGCCTTTAATAGGTAGGACAGTGGATAGAGTTGGAAATCAGGGAGAGAGAGAGTAGGGAATGACATGCAAAGAAGGCACAGGCTGGATTTGAACCTGGGCCGCCCGCTTTGAGGACTACAGCCTCCATATCTCCATGGGGCGTGCGCACTAACCCCTGTGCCACCAGCACCCCTACAAGTTGTCATTGAAGGATAAATCTCAATGGATTGAACCCAGGTAAATCCAACGAAATACTAAGGATTGAACATCCAGCTGCTCTGCCCCTTGCTGAGCACACCTACAGGCATCCATCAGGCTGTCCGACACTCTGTCATGCCTCACAGGGAGGTGCTGATAAATTCACCCTCCAGCCTGCCCTTTCTCCTCAATGTCTACGTCTCTCTCCTCTGTCTTCCCATCTCCATCTGCCTGCCATCTGCTCCATCCCTCTAACTTCCTCGCATGTTACAGACTCTTTATTTAGTTCCACACTTCTTGTTTGGGCAGGAAGATTTTGAGTGACAGTAACTGCAAGAAAGCAGACACGAGAAATACAAAAAATTAAGCTGGTCCCTCTGCTGCTGAAACTTAAAGGTTTAAGTAATTTTGTAAGCTTTTAAGTAACACTTTCCAATAGCTCTCCAGCCAAGGCTGACCCCTCCAGGGAGCTCACTGCCATTACATCTCACAGGACTAGATGATTTCCAGTTTGACAGAAGGGTCTCAGGCCAGGCATGAATCCAGTTAGGGTAAGAGCTTAATGAGCATCTTGAAGGGAAGACAATGAGAAGGAGAGAGAGAGATTCAGCGATAAATGAAAGTTGGCAGCATAAAGAGCTGCAGTAATTGGTGATGAAAAAAACAAAAATGGAGGTTATAACAAGGTGGTGCTCTGTTGCTTCAGTTGGCGAGGTTATAAGAAAGATTGTTGGTAATGCTTGGCAGAATTTAGAGAGCAAATTATCTTAAAAGAGAGGCAGCATGCTTACCACCAAGCTAGCAATGGATGGAGAAATGACTGCACTTATTTTGCTTTTACAGCTGTAAGCTGTGTTTCTGCTGAGTTACTTGCACGTCTCTGTGAGTGTTGAGCGCATGTTTGTTTGCAAGAGTGTGTACACCAATGCTTGCTGTGGTACCTGATGCGTGTCCTTGACTGACAGGTCATTAATGAACACAGAATCCCACATGTTTGTGCGGCTGACAGAGTAGAGCCAAACCATTATGACAAAACCATTAGCAGGAGGCAGAATTCATGACATGCTTGACTTTCATGCCAATTTACTAAAATAGCTGTAAGTGGATTAAATGAAGAATGCAAACATCCTGACTGACGTAGCAGAAATGCTGTTTTACATTTGTATTTCAACACAGGGATTTGGTCTATGGGCGGAAAATATTGTCTTTTAAGAAAATGAACATTGCATTTCCTCTTCTCCCACATGTGCATACCATTTTGTGTGTGTATGCACAACAGGAAAGTGATGCCATAAAAGCTTCTATTCAACATCTTAACATCACAGCCAGCTACACTCCACTGCTCTGACCTTGGCTGTAATTGCAGCATGGACCTTTTCTTTTATGCATTGGTCACAGGGATAGAGAAATTAAATGTCAAGCAAGCTTGAGGGGGATGAAGCAAAGCAAGGTATTGCACTGTATGGGATTGGAAGCAATCCAAAATGTCCGACATTCAGTTCCACTGTTCCCTATGCTCCTCATCAGAGAGTCCCAGTCTCATCATGTACACACACATACACGCATGCATGCATGCGCGCACACACACACACACACACACACCAACAAGTACAAGGGGAAACATGCCAGAAACTCTCCCCTGAAATTGACTAAAGGAATTCTGTTGGGAGTCTACAGAGAAAACAGAAAAAAACACTTACTGAAGGATACAACTACACACACACACAAAGACGCACAAACGCTTGTCACTATAAGCGGTCTAAAAGACAGAGGGATTGAGAGTATTCACATTTGGAGGGGAAATAGAGCATGTGGTGACAGCAGAGTGGTGGGAGCGTCCAGAGGGAGTCAGTGGTGTGCAGCAGAGAGGAACAGCTCTGACTCAAGGTTCGTCCGAGTCACAAGGGGGGAAACACAACACCGGGATTTAAAAAAGGGTTTTCTGATTTTAAAAAAAAGTCTGAGAACATTTTTCAACCCCATCATTACACTTACAGCATGGATCAATAACCTTTATATTACAGGCATTCCATGAGTGCTGATCAAACGTACAACAGCACTTTAAGTAAATGTAGTACTGTTATACAGATGTTACTTTTATTTATGGACTTAAAAGAATTGACGTTACAGCAAACGGTTTTTCTCCAAAGATATTCCAGCAAAGAAGATTTGAATTGTAACTATCAGTGGCAAAGTACAGAAGGAAAACTAGCTATACAGCTTCCCAAAAGTGAAGCTAAAACATCTTAATAGTATAGCAGTAAAGGTCACTAAGCCTGCCTCCCCATGATAACGGATGCATGGGACAACATGATATGGGTCAAACTATAAAATGAAAACACACATTCATACATTTTTATCAAACATCGTCTCTTTCACCATAGTTCTAATCATCATGTTAGAGTGATCATTTTCAGAGAATTTTAGTTTTAAATAGTTATTTGACGCTATAAAAAGAGGAATAACCTCACAAGAAACAGCTCTGTTGATAAATGCATGCCTGCAACACTGTAGGAGAGTGAGGAAAGGGGGAGATGAAATACAGTGAAAACTCACGATACAGTTGTTCAACTTTCCATTCATGTTCTCCACAAAGCTTTAATGACTTTTACTAGCTATTGGTTTATTGATTTAAATATCCCATTTATATTGTTATTTTATTAGTCATAAAACCTAGCACGCCATGCACGGCAAGTTAAAATAGTTTATATGCATGCACTTTAAGCTCACATGCATGCTGTACTTTTATTTAATCTGTGTTAGATCTGGAGCGGGCTGGGAAGTTACATGGAGATGTTTGTCAGTTCTGTGTCTTTGCTTAGAAATGGCAGATGTTCCTCTTTTTCAACTTTCCTTTATTGATTCAAACAGTTCATATAAAACCATTTTGTTCTTGTAATTTATGAAACATTGCACAGCTGGCCATTAAAGTCTAAATCAAGCCTCAAAGAGCAACTTTCAACCATGTAGCCAATTGTGCTAACCATCAAGAGTGGTGTTTTTAGTGCAGCATTATACGGTTAAGACTCTGTTTTTTTACCTGCAGTGTCTAAAATAAGTATTTGGCCCTGTCATTCCAGTAACTTATTTACTTCAGATCCCACCACTAACTTCACTTGTCTCAATGGTATTTTGCAGATTAATTGCCAGTAGAGTCTTGACTTTCAGTTGCAAGGTGGGTTTATTAAACCTCCTGCTGTTTTTCCTCTTCTTTTTCTTCTCCCCAGGACCCGCATCGATCTGAGAACGTTTTAGAATCCCCGAGATAAATGAGGGCAGCAGTACTGACAAAATGATTGGTTTCTTAAAGCCTTCCCCAAGAGGTCTGAGATGAATTTGCCTCTAATCATGAGCAGAGGATGAGCCAAACATCGTCATACATCTCAACCAGGGGGAACAAAACACAATGCCGATGAAGCAAATTCCCTTAACTCTGTGAAGAGCTCCCCTAATACTTGTAATTCATCATGGCAACAGCAGCACACATTAGGAGTCAGAGGACAATTTTCTGTGCAACATTTTTAAGTCTCTACAGAATCAGACAGAATCAGACCGTCCTCTGCATTTGACAAAGGTCTAAGGGGTTTCAGAAAATAATGTTCGAGAAGTTCTTTTATCTGATAATGTCACCATTATCTCGTAAGAGATGATGTAGCCTCTTTTGAGGTTTCTTTTAGCCCTGTCTACACCTTTAAATCTCAGTAACTCAGTATTATAAAGAGTTATTTTCGAAATCTGACGTTGAAAACTAAACTTTGCCTTAAACAGACATTTTTACATTAAATCTATTACTTGATTGTTTGCATTTATAAACAGTTCTATTTAATGATTAAAGTGACTGCTATCAACATACAAAGTCAATTTAATCATCACTTGTCACTTTATCTTGCCAGTCAGTGCACATAATGTCTAATTGCCCTGTTAACTTTGCCATTTATATTGTACTTGTATATGCCTCCTATTTTTTTTATCTATATTTATCTTATCTATTATGTTAACAGTTTTTTATTTTGTTTACTTTTCTACTGTCTTTTTGCTGCTGCAACGCCCAAATTTCCCCTCAGGTGATCAATAAAGTATTATCCTATCCTATCCTATCCTATTTATCACTGTATCCTTGAAAAAGGCTTCAAAAAAGACCAACATAAGAGACATCTGTCCATAAAACTCAACAAACTTATTTTAAACTGTTGAAAGCTTTAGAGGAACAGTTCAATTATTTTTGATAATGGAAGAGTTCTGCCCCTTTAAATGTATCAAATAAAAATAGCTTTTCCTGACACATATTGAACAGAAACTGGCACTTTCAATCTGAACAAAACTGTGCTTATCACACTTTGAGTGACACCTTTTCCTGTTAGCGAGCCAGTTCTGCTTTTTTATGAGCTGCCATTACAGCGCAGTGTGAACATTTTGGTGGGGGAGTGTAAAACAGTGTGTGTGCGTGTGTGTGTGTGGGGTGTGTATGTGTGTGTGTGTTAGTGTGTGCGCGTGGGTCTACTGAAATTTCTCCTAGAAATCCAATCACTCAGTTTGTCACACCTCACTAACCACTGCTTGTAATCACATCAAAGTCTGGAAATGTTTCAAAAGTCCAAAGGTGTTTAAGGGCATGAAATATGATTCACCATAACACCTTCCTTACTCTATAGCAAGGGTCTCCAACCTTTTTTCATCTATGAGCTACTTTCAAAAAGTGAAAGTGGCCAAGGGCTACTTGCATCCAATCGCTTGCATTTACTTACATAGCTCATCTGAATTAAGCTACTGTTTGTACAGTGTGAAATTGCAATAAGCCAATGCTTATCAATAATCTTAAATTCACATCAATGTCCAAGAAAACATTAGTACTTCATACTTGTTTTTATGGGCCAAATATATGAATAGTGGGAAGAGGTGCATTTACCTTGGTCAGATTTTTATTTTTATTTTTGACACAGTCGGTCAACCTATAGGCGAGCTACTGAAAACCTGCCCGCGGGCTACCAGTCGCTCCTGAGCTACCTGTTAGAGATCCCTGCTCTACAGCCTACCCTTTTAAAAGTAGACATATTTTTCTAAACATCAGAAGTGGAAGGAACAGGCCCTTTCTTCCGAGCCAACCAACCAACCAATTTTCAATCAATCAATCAATCAATCAATCAATCAATCAATCAATCAATCAATCAATCAATCAATCAATTTTGTGGAATAAATATAAAATATGCCAAGTCAAGGTGTTCATTTTACAGTAGTTATATAAAATTGATTAATATTTTGCTATCAGCACTTATGTTTTTTAAATGTTTTTGTTATTTTAATGACATGCCAAATTCACAGAGAATCTCCACCTTTTCTCAATGTTCAGACGTTTGAGCTCAAATTCACCTGTGAGCTGCTAAAATATTTATTAGTAGGCCCCTCCAACAAATAAATATTGGAAAACAATATTTATACATATATATATATTAATTATATGTTTTAATATTTTATTATAATATAACAATAATGTATTTGTAATAAAGGATAATTATAATACAATTACTAAAGACAATATTAGAACGAGATTAGACTTAATTTGAGAAAAAGAGGACACATTTTCTTGTTCCAGACAGAACTTAATTTATGAAACTTTGTGAATGCAGGATAATGTCAAATTATTTTTAAGCTGCAGAGGGTCACAAAATGAGTCCATGTATTTGAATAACTACCTTATCAATCATGACTTACTAAAATGATCACAAAAATGCATGTTGACAACTTTTAAGTATCCCAACCATTCACAGTCTGTATTGGATCAGTAAAGTAGTGATCATAAAGCCTGAGATACTGTTGTTTTCACATTAAATACATGCAGTGTTGGGCTTTAATAACATTACAGATTACTATAGCTCTAAAGGTTATTCACACTGTCAGCTTAAACTTAAGTTTCAGTTCTGAGATGTTGAACATTTTCACTATTGGTGGATACCATTTCAATGCATACAATAGAAAGTCGACAAATTCATCAGCCAGCCGATAATATCGGTCGATATTAGCTTATCCAGAGACTATCGGTAACAGCTAATTTGATCACAGAAATGTCAATATTGCTAGATTTATTCAACAGTCAAAAAGCATTTTATTTGAGTTTCATTTAATTACTCTAGCAGTTCCCTTCCACCAGCAGAATGTGCTATATGGATTACAACAAGCATTATCATTCTCCAGAGTGGTGATGCATGTACATGCACAGTTGCTATCCAGTTGAGTGACCATCTTGTCCTTATTATATATCCAACACTTTTCCAATTGTTAGGGTCAAACTGCATTTGAGGGATCAAAGCTATACATGTGTGTATATTTATCTCTGATCAAACATAGTTCTAAGAAAGATATCGGCTGATATATCAGGTATCGGATTTTTTTTCCTGCCCCAATATTAATACCAGTATCGGTCCCAAAGATCCAATATCGGTCAGGCCTATATACATGTTTTTTATCATGATGACAAAGGTGAAACCAGTGTTTGGTTAGGTAAAAATAAAATTGACATTTTAATAACCTTTCTGCAACATCTCACAGATGATGACAAATTACATTCAGCATGTAATTAACTTATGGTTTTATCTTCATCACAGTAGCTATTGTCCCTTAAGTGAGTGGTGTGTGTGTTTGTGTATGTGTGTGTGTGTGTGTGTGTGTGTGTGTGTGTGTGTGTGTGTGTGTGTGTGTGTGTGTGTGCATGTGTGTGTGGGCGGGGGGGGGGGGGGGGGGGGGGGGTACAGGGCCAGAACTCTGCCAACTAATCTTATTGTGTAATGACCAATTGTGAATCATAAATAACACAAATAAAGACATGAGTTCATGCCATTCTTCAAAGATGTGCATGGAGCCCAAGGACACCACAATGTTTGATGAATCTGAATAACCTTTGCAGAGAAACAGTAGGGAAATATGCGTTACTTGAATGTCAATAAAATTAGTATTCCATATATGTTACTGCAGCTTTGCAGACATTGATTGCGAGTATAATCACGCAGATATCATCAGAACGCAGTGTTTACTCAGCTTGACTCCATATTTTGTCTTAATTGCATCATAACCACATTTCAAGAACACATATTCTGAGGATGAAGGTCAATCCACTCTATAGACATAGTATAAATGTATAAGTCTCAAAGAAACATTGGCATCATAAAAACTCCACCTCATTGACTTTGCTTTAGAGTGAGGTTTTACTGTATCAGTGGAAGTGAAGGGAAAGGAGACACAGATGAAGGAGAGAGGGAAGGAGGAGGAGAAGACTTTTGGATGGAGTCAGACAAGGTAGCAGAGTGGAGAGGAGATAAGGCCGAGGGAGAAAAAGCTGCACAAATCTGCTCTGAGTTGATGCTGTGACACTGGATAACTTTAGTCTTCAGAAAGGGAATTAACACAAAATTAGCACATATTAACATAATCCTTTCCTTTCTTCTATTTTTTATGAAGTCTGTCTGTCCGGGTCACTCTTTCTCTTTCCTCATTTACTCTTTTTATCATTTCCATCCACAGTTACTGTGAGATTTCTCTTCCGCTGTGAACTGCAGCTAAAAGGCAACAACTTCAAATCTGCCGAATTGGTTTTTGCTGCTGATAACAATAATACAGCAGTAGAGATTTCGGTGATAAAAAGTGCATGTAATTCATACATAAAATGTATTGGAGAGCCAAGAAGTCAATCAGCAGTTGGAGGATTATAGAAGAGTGACTGGGGCTATTGCTCGACTCCAAGGTGCACTCACAAGCATTTATTGAGTAACAGAAATCACAATTACAGTTATAAACTGAAGAGATTAAAAGAGAAATCTGTTTACAGATGTCAGATACATTTCTAAACTGAAATGCTGGAATGTGGAAGAGACATCTGAGTATTATAATAACTTTGGTGTACCCTAAGCTTTCCCTCTGTAGTGCCAACATCAGGTCAAGATTTAAAAAGGTGTATAACTCTGGTTTATGACACAACACCTGCAAAAATAATAACAATCAGCCTTGGTTGTACTTTGTGTTTGATGCTGATTTGAAGACAAAAGAATCGACACATGCTTGTTAAAAGATTGCTGAATAGAAACTTTAGCCATTTTTAAAATTCACGTTATCATTGTGAGCATGGATGCTACGGTTAGCAGAAGTTACCATTAAATCAAGGCACCACTAAGGCAGTAAATTTACAAGATGTTATGTTGTGCTTCTCTGATTACAACTGGACTTTTAAAACACATGTACATGTTAGACCAACTGAAATCGTACAGTGTTGAATTCCTCGAAAATCAGATAACACACCTGTGGTGTGAATTTACCCTAGCATATATACACCTCATATTATTTTAGAGTCCTCAATTAAGCTATAGTTATATGGTTGAGTTTACAGTAAAATTATGAGGGGGTTTGGGTCATTAAAGACATTAGATTGTTTGTTTTTTTTTATGAAAAACCAAGATGTTTTCCAACCAAAGTTTATCTGTTGCTTAAGTGTGACTACAGAGTCGAGTGTGGATGCACACCTGTGAGGCTGATATGCAGTCCTGCACTTTGTGCCCCCTGCCAACAATCCCACCTACCCAGCACAGCCTCTGGTAACTACAGATCAGTACATAAATGTACATTTTCATTTGATCAAAAAAAAGGTGATTCACTTTTAGGTGATGAGCCTGTTCAATATTTTCTACAATTAGGAAATAAATCATCTGTGAGAGGAAGACGAAATATATAAAATGAATAAAAAACTACTCCTTCTATTTATTTCTCATATCCAGAAATATCTGAAAAAATTAATGTGACATGAGCTCTTTGGGCAAAAAGGTACTTCCCTGGTTAATATAAATGTATTTAGACTCCATACCCAACCCTCTAAGAATAATGCCTAACTCTTATTCAATAGGTCCTTAAATAAGTGTAGTATATTACCTGCTGTGTCTCTCTACCACTCTCTCAGTCTCTCTCCACCCCTGAAATCGATGTCCATTTCCAGAAATGGAAAGCACAGGGGATTGAAGTGCTCATTAAAAGCAATGATGCCAGACTGTGGAGCAGATCTTCAGAGAGATCATCAATCTAACCTCAACATTTACAAATAAAGTCACTCGCAGCACATACACAGATATGAAGGATAATACACATGTATTTCTTTAAACGTCTATTGCCACAGCCAACACACACACACACACACACACACACACCTTCTCCCTCCCTCCCTCCGTCTCGCTCCTCCCAGTGACCACTGACGGGCAACAACGTCACTCTGCTGCTGCCTGGCAACCCCTCTTCACTGGAGGATGAAAAAGTGCTTCATTGTTTTCCTACCATTCACAGTAGCTGCCTCAAGGTCTCTGCCTCTTAGGGAGAAGAGGACACTTTACTTTCTCTCCGTGTGCGTGTTTATGTGTTTGCACGTGGAAATTGACTACATGTACAGACTGCAACACATAGTTACAGGAGTGATGCAAAGACTTGCTAAAGGTGTTTATCGATGTCACAGTAGTTCTACAGCTCCTTTTCCCTCCTTAAACTTGTTTGAGATTTACAGACTTTATTCAAACACCTGTGAGAAATTGTGAAAAAGGGAGAAATAGACAGAAACATGGAGGAGATGAAAAAGTAATTAAGTGTCCAATCACGTCATACTACTTCAATCATGCCCCGCTTAGCGCTAACTTGGCTGCAGATCAATAAAATGTCACCTATCACCACAAGCACGGTTTCTCATTTCAACCCTGACGACAGCGTGTCTTCAGTTCAACCACAAAGCCTATTTATCACGCCCGCTCTTTCTCAAACTTTCTTTTCCCCACTGAAGGTATTAGCAGTTTCAAAGCAATGTCCTCATCCTGCCTCTGTTCTCAACACATCAGTGCATCGATGAGGAAAGTCTCCCAGATGATCCTCTATTCTTACAGTAAGGATGGTGATGGTGACTTTTCCTACACAAACGGCTTAGCAACACATATGATCTTATTATGCACACACACTCTGAGATAGATAGAGGACATCACACACATAGATGTACACACACATTCATTGTCTAATCAGAGAACAGCAAGGCAGCAGTGTGAGGGCTAAGACACTTTTGTACTTGAGACCAATCACACCGACGGGATCAGAGCGGATAAAATGAGGTCCCGGGAAAATAAATAAAAATGCCACTCCATTTTTAAACCTTTAATATAAGAGACAGAGCCCTCCTTTCATTCTCAAGGCTGTAAATTGGGGCGATGGCGTGAATGTACCTTATCTACTTCCTGCACTCTGTCACTCCTTTGTGCTTGTTTTGGTTTGGCCTCACAAAGGAACTGGTGTCTGTGATAATGGTGCTCAGTGTCTGACTCTTTCACCTCCATTTAAAAGGAGCATTATTACTCCTTTCAAACGGGATGGAGGAGCAGAGGACAGAATGGCATATGTTGCTCATAGTTAACACTGTGTGAGTGCACAGTATTCAGCAGGCAATCTAAACTTATGTCTGATCTAAATATTGAAATAAATCATTACAAAGATTTTAACATTTTGAGGAATTCGGGGCCAGAAAAGTGATATTGGAGCGTGAGAAGAAATCTATATTTTTTATAGTAATTCAAAAAGGTCTTGATAAAGTTCATTTTTTGAACACAGATGGATAATTGATGTACTTGTTTTGTTATAAGAGGCAAATAGAGAAACAAGGAGAATTGCAGTTGTTAAAAACAACGTGTTATTTTGACACTCCAACTTTAATGACAACACAGCTACACCAGCAGAAGAATATTTACCAAACTGTCTTAACAAACAACAATCATACTCACCAAATTAGACTTCCTGTCGGTGCTACAAAAATAACTGCAGGACTTTTCAATTATTACGACACATTGTGATATAATTAAAGGTTATTGTTTTTGCTCTTTTGGATTTAATTGGCTGGAACTCTCCCGGAAGAATAGTCTGATTTGTACTCTGAGAGTTAATTACAAAATGTAGAAAAAGCAAAACAGAGGATCCAAAAAGTGGTTTTACAAGATTTATAATGGCTTTTTCCCACCAGAATCTGATACTGCTTTGTGTTAAATGAAAGCCCAGGAGTTGTTGTTTGCTTCATTTGACTAACCCGCGATGCAGAACTAAAGTATGAAGGAAATGCTACAATATCAGTGAGGTTGAGGAGTAATTTTAGCCTTAATGGACTCGTGGGATGGATGATTAAGGGTTTAAACAAATGATTGATGGCGTGTTCCGCTGCCTTTGTTATCTTAGAAAGGAGGCACTTTTATAGAAAGCTCTCTGTGAAAGAACAAGATCCTGAGCACACTGTTCTGTACCTGCCGAGATAAAGATCAAGACAAAATGTAAACGCTGGCAGAGAGTCAGAGGCTCCAAAGTTACACACAAAAAACCTGCAAGCTGTCTAACTTGCACTTATGCCTTTATTTATTTGAATTTGAAGTGCAAGGTGTTCTTTTTAAGAAAAGATTTTTGTTCCTTTTTGCAAACCTATTTGTCTTTATGAGTCATTTGTTTTATGTGTAAGACACAGAGTTTTCTAAAGGCCCTAGACACTGATTTTTTATGTGAATATTCTGTCTTCTTTTTCAAGATATTTTAGTATTTATGAGCTAGGACAACTGATCGACCCAGAGTCTCTGCAGATGGGGCGTCTGCTCTAGAAGCTGAGTGAACCTAGCAGCCCTGCCCCGTCCATCTTAGCTTGAACTTTTATCAAATTGAGGATTTTAGTTAGAAGTTCTGAAGTTAGCAGCAGCTCAGCTCCCAGCCTCCTGAGGCCTGCAGAACAGAGATTAGAAACACTGATTAAAACGGCTTTAACAGTTTAAGAGAGGGAGAGGCAGTTTATTTAGGAGAGAATGAGATCTTTTTCAGATAATTCAGATCCCGTGAAAAAACCTTGTGATGAACATTACCTGGGACATACTTTTTTTTTTTTTTTTTTTAAATGAAACCCCTCAATTCACGGTTTGTACTGGACTCCTGCTGCACTGTAAACCCAGATTTTGTTTCTAATTAAACTTACAAGTGATCATTACTCATTCTTTTATGTTTAGTAAAAACCTGCTATCATTACTAAACAAGATTAGTTGTTTATACTATTTAGCTGAAAGATTCATTGCACTAATCAGGTTTAGCAGCGATAACTTGGTATGTTTACTTTCATAAGAAAGGGGAGGGGCTAATTCAAAAACCTGGCCACGTGACAAGACAAGCCTATTGCTGTAACGTGCGTCCAAGGGGCTCTACACCTGGCGCCACGAGCACATGCATCGGCAGCAGAAGGTATCCTGACCACGAAGCAACCTTTCTCCAAGTGTTGTTCTGTCTAATGTTTGAACCTGTGCATGCTGTTAATACATGCTTATTGTGAACACTAGCTAATGTCCACTCAAAAAAGTGTCAGCTGAATGTTAAAGTTAGCTTAGTGTTAACAGTCTGAGGACGGCTCACATAACAGCGAGTTTGCTCGACTGTATCATTTATATAACCTTAATTTTACGCAATAGAAAAGCGATTGAACCGCTGTCGGGGCAAAGCAGTGTAGCAGGCGCTGTGGAGGTCACTCGACCCGGCCTTGGCCGCTCTCTTTTTCCCCTCTCGACGCGCGGCCGAGTTGGAGAACAACACAGAGAACATGACAGCTAATATGGCTTGCGGCTTAATATTGTGTCATGTTAGTCAGATACAGCCATGAAACTCTGGATTTCTCCAGAATGAACGATGTCAGCGTTGTTTACGTGTGAGAAAAGGGGTTACCTTTTAAAACATTATCGGTTAAAACACGGAAACTATGGTAGAACTGTCCCATTTCCCTGCTTACACCAAGAATGTGTGTGCACATTCAACTCCATTAATGCACTTAAGGTCCACCTAGCAAAGGTTCACCAGAAAACCCAGGGTGCATGTGATTTTTTTTCTGCACCCTGCACAGAAGCAGTCTTTCTCACTCAAATCATATAAAAAAGACATTCATGGAAGTTTTTCAGCACTACTTTGCAGATGGCTTAGCTTCCTTGTATATTTCAGTTGATCTAAGTTCAGTTTTTTTTTTTGTTCTCTGTATTTTTCAGGTGTTCATGGAGTTCAGCAGGATTGTAGGCAAGAACCTCAAGCAGGAATTCTGAGAGCATCGATCGGCCTCGAGTTATTTTGATCCCAGAGAGGGAATGTTGGACAGTTGTTGACACAGATTTCACAACAGACCAATGTAGGTCCATACACATTATGTACTTGGCATTGTTTTTCACAGGTTTTGTAAAAACATCATATCACAATGCTACTCTATTAGTTGTATAATTCAATCCAAACATTGCTTGGTTTGTTTAAGCTTTCTTATAGATCATTATTTGTTTTTCATTTTAGCTATCTAACTTGTGACACTGACCTAAAGCCGAAGCTACAGACTTTGAAAAATCAGCTCGCAATGTAAAGAGATGTCAAGTCTACTGTAAGAAGCTGTTGACTACTTTTTTCTTTTTGCCACACCAGTAAAACACTTTCTGACCTGTGGGGTAAACCTATTTATTTTCTGTAAAACAAGCGGACGAACAGACACACGTAAAACGCAGACACACACACACACACACACACACACACACACACACACACACACACACACACACACACACACACACACACACACACACACACACACACACACACATTCAACACCCACACACAATACACACAAACAACACAGTCACGTACAACACCCACACACATAAACACATGATTGTTTCAATGATTTGAAATGACCTTTTTCAGATTAATCATTTTAGGTTGGATGTGTTGACGTTGCCCTGATGTTAAGTTTGTCATATGTTTTGCCATTTTTCTTAAAAATAAAATGCATTGGAGCATTTAGAGGTATTTCTTTTTTTCCATCCAATTTAATTGAAACAATGTTTTATAACATATTTTAAAAAAGATCAAAAGCTAATTAAATTAGAGGAAAATACAGTAATTGTAATAAATGATGAGTATCAATAACAAGTCATAATAGCTAGTTTTATTTAATGATTTTGAGTACGCACTACTAATAAATATAAATACTAAACTTAAGGCTCCATGTTAATACAACTCGACATGTTTAGTTTCAGCTTGTGTAAAAACTAAAGTGGTATAGGGCAACGGGTTTCCACGCGATTTGCGAGTAAAGTCAACTAATTCGGGTTAAGAGTGTGAGCTAAATTTACAGCATTAGACAAAAGTACAGAGATTTAACAAAGAAATTGCGTCTTGACTCAACATCTTTTCTTCTGATGATTTGAACTATACACTTTAGGGCGCTGATAAAGGAGACAGTCAGACATCACATTTCAAGTTCTTGCAATGATCTAAAATATAATTTTGGACGTTTTGCAGATCTGATTCAATATGATTTAGACGAGACAGTGAGGTGTCTCTTTCTCTGGTTTGAAGCATCAACACAGTGATATATTGCCACGAACAGAGGAATTTATTTGTCTTCCATTCCATCTAAATGACTCTTAGCTGACCAACTTACAAAAATACAGCTCACACACAAATTTAATACATTTTCAAAGAAGGATAACATGTTGATCAGACCAAACAGAATGATATACGGTAAAGGTCAATATTTCCATTAGCCCTATTGTTGACAAGAGGGAGGACATAATATTACTAGACATTATTAGCGTCTGGATGTTTCTTTTTTTAACTGCAGAGACCAGACAACCAACCAAACTCAGTGAAAAGATGGATAACTATCCCATTATGGAACCTAAAAGCTTTACTCTGATTTATTGCAGCACTTGGAGGCAAAATCAACTTTTTAGACTTCCACCAGGAAGTAATGATCTTTATAATGATATATGCTGTTGCCTTTAAGCATACATTCTGTTATCTAAATCACATAAATTGAGAATGAAATTCGGACACAATTTTTCCCTCTGGGCTGTAGGTTGATTATCAAATCAGTTTATTACACACAGTGTTGTTGTGAAGGTTGGTTTTGCTCCCCAAGGTCGTAGAGTCTGTTGGGAGGGTTCACAGTGGAGCTGATTTGAAACTTCTGCTTTAACAATTAGCCAACCACCAACAAAGTAATGCAAAGATATCGACCACCACCAATTTGGATTTGTGTCATTTGGTAATTTTGTCAATGGCAAAATATAAAACAATTAAAATAAAATGTAGAATATATATATTAACAATTAAACGTTGCTTGTTGTGAGAAGAAGTGAGGAGAGAGAGTGAGACACGGGAATAACATGCAACAAAAGTTCCTTAATCCAGAATCAATTCAGGGACGATGGATTTTTTCCCCCAAAACATTAATATTTTCCTTCTTCTCAAATGCTAGGACTATTGCTTTATTTTTGTGTCTTTTTTTTTTTTTTAATTCTCCAAATTGAATATATTTAGGTTCTTTACCCCCCCCCAAAAAATAAATAAATAAATAAATAAATATGAAGAGGCAACTAAGAATTTGTAATTGTAATTCCATCAGCATCGTATATTTTCTAAGCAAACATTTGGCCGTTTTATTGTGGCACAGTACATCAGCATGGCCATGGATATGTTAGTAAATGTGAGTTTTGGTTTGTAACTGATATGATGTGTATGCATGACTTATCAGTGTTAGTTTATTGCTAATTGCTAACTCCTTACTTTAGAGTATATTTCTCCATAATCATACAATCTGTAATCTACAATTCTACAATTCACTTCGCAGACACTTTTATCCAAAGCGACGTACATCAGAGAGTAAGTACAACAAAACAAGGATCTAGAAAAAAGGAAACAATGTCTGTAAGAGCAAACGATCAGCTTTGAGTCTGATTGGACACACAGGTGCTGACAGGCATTGCACAGAGGCAAAGTACAACATTGTCAGAAGGTCTTGAGAGCTCTAATCAGTATAGAAACCATCTTATAAGTCATCGTTATTAAACAAAACCATCATCATTACCATCATCATCATCAATAATATCGAGACCATCGTCTTCATCATCATCATTAAGGTCGTAGGTATTCATGAAATCTAAGTAGATATCATCTTTCTTTGGTTTTCTTTTCGCTGTCTCTTCAGATTATTTTTCTTCAGTGGTTTCAGAAGAAAGCACATGCAAACTCAATTTTAGTGAACAATAGAACCATTTGTTTTTCTTTTAATTAGGCTAATTTCTTACACACTTTTATAATGTTACTGCTTTAACCACAGACCTGAACTCAGTAATTCCAACACCCTGAAGTGATTGCTGCCACACATTACATTACTTAGCAAACACAAGTGATCCTGAAGCAAAATCCAGGGATCCAAATATTCAAATGTTTTATTGACCTCAAAACAACAGAAGTAACTGCACAGGTATGAACAAGAACAATCAAAAACACACATACATTCTTACACACAGCTGAAGAATACAGCAGTTGGAAGATTAAACCATATGTGTTCATGTGTCAAAATACACAAGAACCAAAGGACAAGTATTAAAATTAGAATTAATGAGCCTAGCTGAGACAATGTAACAGCTTGGCACAGCAGCCAAATTTCCACACACACACACCTGGTTGACTGAAAAACAAATAGCTTTCCATATTTCTACCTGCTTACCCTTTCATGGCTGCAGAAATAGAGTCATAAAACAAGAAAGCACCCATTAGGTCTCTATAAAAGAAACATGTAACAATAATGGGAGAAGGGGGGATAAAGAATGAAATTAACTTTCCTCTGATTATTGCAGGGTACAAAAATGTTTGTTTTTTTATAGTTCAATGAATAAACCAGTTTATTTTCAACTAAGTCTTCCCTTTGTTCGTCTAGGCTGATACTGGTGCCAGTTTACGTTTGGCTGACGGCTAAGAAGAGCTGATGTTGGCCTTCAGTGATTGGATAGTTCATCTTTGGAATTATCTAATTGGGGCAAGTGTCGAGTGCTCAAACAAGTGATAGAAAGTCGCTGTTCTTTGTGACCTTTCTCTTAAACTGCAGTCCAAATGCTCTAGGTTCGTGATGTCCTCCACAGAGACAAAGAAGCGGTGCCTGCAGTCTGTATTAGGGCTGAATTGGCAGCTGAAGGGAAAATAGTGTGGGATCATGCCGTCTGAACTTGAACTCTTTTCATCCTGCTCTTCTTTAAAGTTTTTTGTTTCTCAGTTTTATAAAACTTAGCTGCAAGATAGTCCCTAAATGATAAAAAAAATACTGCCACCAAGCAAACAGTGTGTGTGTGTGTGTGTGTGTGTGTGTGTGTGTGTGGGGGGGAGCATATCTATTTTAAGGGAATACAACTAAAATAAGCGTCCGTGATGGGAACGATCTGACTTCACTCTGTTTTATCTGCAGCTGACATTAATCAGGGACTAATTCTCAAAATTAGACTGTGAAGTGATTTAATGCGTGCTGATTGGAATGTAATGGCTGGATATAATCTAGCCAGCACAGCCCAACCTTTAAAGCTCTGAATGTCCTGGAACATCTGTGTGCTCTAAACGTTTATATCAGCATCCTGGCCAATCAGTCCTTGTACCAGATTTCCTCACAACATATTCTCTATATTTACTGGTAACACAAACATAAAAAATGTATTATGGTAGATGTGACATGAGCAGATGTTTTGGTCAGTAGCTTTCTCAATAGCTACAATACTTTTGTTTTACTGTTTTTTTTCTATTTGATAACAAATTGTAACAGAAATTGATGCACTGTATTTGTAAATGGAAGTACATGGATATGATTAAAAGAAGCTGAACTTCATCACCAGCCTGCCCACAATGTCATCTGACCTCTGAACAGGACAAACCCGGACCAAATGCCGCCATAAGTTGTGTAATCACACAAAAGTAACGATAAAGAGCTGCAACACAAGCCTAGTTTACCTTACTTGGACTTACTAAGCTTCCACTGCACAGAATACTGCTAATGTTACAAATACAAATCACTGAGAAATTTCATTGACTTCACAGACTTGGCTTCAACATCATACACAACAGTTGGACCTATTTGCGGGAAGACAATGGAAGGCCTTTCGAGTATGGCATTTGGAGGTGGACTGTATGTAAATCAACAATGCCTGGTGCTATCTCTAAAATGTAAATATAAATTGACAAAGCCTGAGTGACGTAACCCATTATTGAAGGGACCTTTGCAAAACCATCCATGACGGTCGCCAAGCTGGAAATCCTGTCTCACCCTAACTTTCAGTCAACCTAATGACAGACTAAGAGCGGGAGCTGAGGCAGGTTTTAAGCCTCCTGACAAACAGATACACCTCACCCGCCTGTCATCAGGTCAGCTACACACCTTATATTGAATATATGCCTTTCCTTCACAAAATGAAAATTGATGAGTTATCAAAAAATTCCCCCAATCCAAAAATGGACTTAAAAAAAATATGAAGTCATAAGCAGTCACATGACAAAACAACCAAATAATAATTTTCATTGTGACTGATAATATTATTTGAAAAGATTTTTGAAAGTGGTTAGACCAATTTCCACCTTCATGTTTCAACCCCCCTTGGGAAGTAATACTCTCAGTAAGGTTCATGCTAACATTTTGGCAGCTACAAAGCCCCCATTTTGGTCAAACAGACCCTAAGTCCTTGCTGCTACTGCATACTTAGTTCCAGCCGATCAATTGAAAGGTTTAAAATAGCAGCTCTACAGGACCATTTTCAGTTCAAAGGTATATGGATTCTGGATGCTGAAAAGTCTGTATAATCTTTTGTTGTTTTTGCTGCTCTTTTTAGTTGTCAATCAAAAAGAGCTGACAATCAATTGTGAGTTCGATGAACAAGCACTCTTTCATCTCCACAGCAGTCCCTGTCAAGGCCAGAGACACGCCCCCTTTCTCCACCAACAGTAAATGTGAGAAGTGAATATGACTGAATATTTGGCTTCCTGACAAAAAGACGCCAGTTTAGTGGATTGGCGGTCACCCTACATTGAAGGTCGAGACACAGGAGTGCACCAGGGCTGTATGCTTAGTCCCCTGACGTTTCCCCAATACATGCACAACTGGAACCCTCAACTAGAAAGTGGAGCAACAGGAATAACCTCATGCTAGATGTCAACTAAACCAATGAGCTAATTGTACATTTTAGAAAAACTAGGTGACAAGAAACTATCACAGATAACATTTCATGGATATCACACATCTCCACCCTTTAAAAGCTAAGAAACAGTTGTATTGCTTTGAGAAACTAAAGAGGCAAAACACCTGTGCTATGTTTTGTGGCATTTTTTAGATTAGCAATCTAAAGCATCCTAAGCCTAAAGCACACTGACCTGAAACATTATAAATTGGTGGGGAGTGAGGACAGTAGCGATCTTCTGGGGGTGGTTAAAACTTTACAAAACATCAGGAAACAAGAAGAAGAACATCATTAGTTCCCATCCACTGAACATGAGCGATAACAGTGAGTTAAGGTGCCTTCCCAGAGCCTAAAGGATACTTAAAAACCAAAACCAACAGCCTGTTCACCTTGCTGCTATCTGGCAAACAATACAGTAGCATCCACCGTTCAACTAGCAGACTACAGAGCATCTTCTTTCCTCAGGTTTTAAGCCTCCCAAATTCATCCTCTGTACTTTATCATATATAAAATTGTGTTTATTTTGTGTGGAGCATAAAGGGACTACATATGACATTTTGTTGTGCAGTTATGTCTTGTAAAATTAAATAAACCTTAAGCTTTCAAAATAGAAGCACCTACAAAAACACATATATACCTGTTCATGTTAATTTTGGTAGACCTTGGCCAAGAGTTATTCACTTTGGGGATGTATGTCTTATTGTTGTTTAAGATTTTACATAACTATGATGTGTTTTTTCTTCTGAGAACAAAGAATACAAATGTCCACCCCATTCAACATACTGACAGTTTTGCAAACTCATAAGACACTTGGTATGCTTTTCCACATAATTGCATCAGTTTTGTCATCACCCACATATTGTTAAATGATACCAAACAATACTAGACTGAAATGATACTGAAAAAAATATACAAGAGAACATTGTTGCAGTGTTTAGGTCTTCATTATTGCAAATAGAAAAGAATCTGGCCCTGGCTGTGCAGCATTATAGTCTTTTATGTTCTTTTCACACCCACCAAATAGTCAGTTTTTAGAAGCCCTGAGGTTGGATTTAGTTATACTATATAAATTGAAAAGTACAGTCGGGGTGAATTTGAGTGTAAGAGTGTGTGTATGTGTGCGTGCATACATTATACCCTCTGTTCCAGTCAGACATGACAGATGCTAAAAGTGTGGGTGTGAAGCTAGACCTTATCTCTGTATGTCTCCACTGTTGAAATAAGACAAGAGTTTCTATGTCTTTCCTTTAAAACTGTCTTACCTTGTGTGGGCTATTTGGTACTTTTGTTTGAGCTGTCTTAACAAAACTTTGCATGACCACAGAAACCAGACCCAAGTCTGACAAGCGCTGGCAAAAGAGCAGACATCCATGTGGATATTTCTATGTTACAACCCTAACACTGTGATGTAGTTTGACTTTCACTCGTAAGCTGACTGGTTCAACATAGAGCGCCCAAAAACATTTAAAACACCCCAAAATATTCTAATGATGCAACTGTCAAAGCTAGAGCTGGACAGTAAGATGGAGGCAAATTCAACTTCTGCAAAAATTTTGTCACATACACTGCAAGACATAAAGAAGACTTCTGACATTGTCTCAATGTCGTCTTGATATTTAGGAAAATTACTAAAAGCCTACAAATTTGTGATATCACATGACAAGAGGATTATATGTCAATGAAGGCTTATTAACATGTGGCCATCAAAATCAGGTTTGCCAGCTTTTACTCAAGAGCAACCACCACTACAAGTGAGGGAAGAATATATCAAATGATTGGTAACAAAAGCTCAAAAAGCGAATCAACTGAGCAATTTTTATCAGATAATTATCAATTAAAATAATCATTAGCATTTAATGATAACCTTTTAGCAACATCAACACAGACCCTTGCAGTTTATTACCACAATGTTACTTTTAACACTGCCAAGAGGACTTAAGTCCCTACCAGCACAGATTAATAACCTGTATAAACATAAACTTTATTTTCTGAACTGTGTGTTTACATTGATTTGAGATAGCATGACGTATGTGATGTAAAACCGTGTAAAACCACACACATAAAGTCATTGTTCTCAACCGTCAAAACAGAATGTTTTAATTGGAAAATAAACCGGATGTTTAAATGTTGTTTCGGTGTCTGACTTCCTGTGCCACTCGAGCTGCTCTGTGGTAAATTGATGTGCTGTGCTCCGGCATCCAGAAAACATTGAAGCCTTGCGTATCTGCTGCAGAGGGCTCTGGACAGGACTGTACAGGGCACAGTGTCCTTCTTTCTTATTTGGAGTTCTGTAGCAAAATCGGGTTCTCAAAATTGGGGCTTGGGTCCCAGGCTTATGCATAAACACAAAAACTGAACACAAAAAAAAACGGTATACTCAAGTCTATGCAAACACACTCACTGATTTGAACATAAAACCATGCAACAATCCCTGGATTCCATGGCAAATATATATGGCTCTGAAATGGTTTCCTCTTCCTATCAATCAAGTCCATAACCCATTTTTCAATTCCTCTGTCCTTCATGGCCAATAATAAGGATAATTCCTCTGAGGCCTTGCTTTTCTATGGGCATCATACATTCAGCTAGTGTTTAATTAAATACAATAGCCCTGATGTCACGGCTCTGGGGATGTCAATCATGATACTTCACAGCATCAGGCATAGCCATGCTATGAAAGACCGAGTTATGTGAGTGGCCCCCGTTCCATGCCATGTTCTTGATTCAATCAGCCCAAACAAGTACACCTTTGGGGCCGCAGTAGCCCTGTTTACATCAGTCTGAGATTGCCCTTCCATGACTAAAGCTTCTGCATATAAGCGCAGATGGCTCAGATTCATGTCTGCATTCAGAATGAGATGGAAGAAAATGTGTTTTTTAAGCTTTTTAGGACAAAATTTGTCTTACCAATTAATGTTTTTTTTTGTGTGTGTGTTTGTGTGTGTGTGTGTGTCATCTGTCTGACTTTCTCCTGTATTGCTTTGAACCTCTGCCTCATTCTCCAACTCAAGCTGCAATAAACAACTGCATGATTCTCTGTTCCATCAGTGTCAGCACTGGTTATCTGCACTCAGTGTCAGTCTGCTATTTTCTCTTTGTATTCTGAATCACAGCATGTAGCTGCTGCTTCTACAGCTCCATTTAATATACAACTCTGTGTCGACTTTGGTCTAACGTACAACTATTTAAGCCGAGGACAAAGCAAATATTCATAATGGCGACAGAAAATGTCGTCTTTTGTAAAGACAAAGCCGCCTGCTATTTAATGCTGAGAACTAAATATACCAAATGTTAATCCACCTACAGAGCTGCATTCAAGATAACTTGACATGTAGCAAGTGGTCCGTGGCATTTTATTCTTGACTCTGACAGACGCAGGGCAGGCTGAAGTGCACAATTAGCGCAGCACTTCTGGAGGAAATGTACAACATTTAGACGGAAAATGAATTGCAATAAAATGTCAGAGAGAGAGAGAGAAGAAGAGAGAGAGAAGAAGAGAGAGAGAGAGAAGAGAGAGAGAAGAAGAGAGAGAGAGAGAGCTGAGGTTGTTTAGCACTACCCACCCACTTGACAGCAAGAGAAGACCATCAATTCTCTCCATCCAATTAAGCACAACTTTAAATCAATCAGCACACTTGAGTCTGGCAGGGTGCCTCACATACGTTTATACAATAAATGTTACATCTATGCATTAAAGTAAATCCAATCGGTAGAAAAATCTATGTAAAAACTGTTTAGAGTTTATTCACAGAAATATGCTTTCATGTTTAGTTCAATGAGAAATCAGCTAATTTAGCGACAAACAGAAAAGCCTCCCTGTATTCTAAGGCGCTTGTCTTGTGCAGAGCTTTCTCCCTGACATTAACAAGAGATCCACTTTAGGAAGTTTATCTAGGCGAACAAAACAGCGAGAGTCAGCATATTTGCATAATGAATTACTTTGCATTTCAGATTCCATTTGAAAAGTAAACATTTAATTTAGACAAGGCACCCTGGGGCTATTGATCATAAAATATTACAGAGGCATTTCGTGCATAGCCTATTATGTCCTGGTTTCCAGGCTTTCTAACACCCTGCAGAACAATGATGTCAAACAGTGAAAAAAAAAAATTAAAAAAACTTTTCAGTTCTCTTTAATTTATCACCAGCTGTGAACTTGTGCAATATTAATCTTTAGTGTTTGAACATCATACAAAGGTTTTTACAATATCATGCACACAGAGTTTATGTTAACAGTTCAGAAATTCAGGTCTGGACATGTGCACTCCTGCTTGATTGCTGTCAGGAATAAGGTGTAAATGACACCCCTGCATACTAATATAATGCATGTAGCCTGCTGAAGAGCATGAGACCCCTCAGGAGTGATAAACCAGAGTGAGCTCTTTCTGTCTGCCAGTCTGTGTGGTTAAATATTGATGCCCTCAGAGCTCCTCAGACCTGTGTTTCGCCTCTTACGTTGTTATAGTCAGGTTACAGCGTTGCAGCTAAAGCTTTGTAAACAGGCTATCCCTCCTGTGTCGACTAGCCTGTGTTTAGGTGTCAGTCAGTCTAATCAGATTCTGCAGTCGTTTGGTCCTCCATCATGCTGAGATTACGGCTGATGGAGCCTGTTGTTTGATTGCTAAGGATTTCATTCAGCTGTCAGTCACAAAAGCTGTAGGTATGCACAAGTGAAAGTCAGCTGTCAAGTTTTCTCTGTATTTCTTCAGCCTTTAACCTGTAATTAAATAGATTTTGTTCATGGGTCTCGTTGAAGCACAGTTATCCAAAACTAAGGTTAGAATCTACCATTTCCTCTAATCGATTGAATCCTAGATCCTAGGAAACCAGCTGCGCAAAGAAAGTGCTGCTCATTAAGCAAACTATCCGAGAAATGTCTTTTAGTCTGGGGTACCAGAAAGGGAGGCTTTCACAGTGGCTGCCATTTATAAATCCTAATTTCCCAGTTTGAATTTTCCCATCAAGACTTGTTTTTGTTCAGAGGAGTTTTTCCCCAAAGTGCCCATTTTCTTTCTTTCAAGTTTCAATTAATGAAACATATTTTTTACTACATCGCTGCAGCAGAGCCAAGCTAAATAAAAAAAAAAAACAGACAGTGTGACTGTGCAATGAACTTAAACTTCCAACTTAATTGCACTCAAGAAGTAACGTTGGGTGGTGAATGATTTCCTTTGGGCTTGTTGGATTTTTTTTTGTTTTTAATTTAGCCCACTCCCCAGTTTGGCTTTTTGTTGTGAAGCTGGAGGAAGTGAATAAAACCTTTCTTACTTTGAGTTATTATGTTAATATCATACAGTAACAAGACATTACTGTATTGATCTTGATAAGTGAAAAATAAAAGACATTCTAAAAAAGCTGAATCAGCTACAAGTCACAGGACTCATTTTCCTGGTCAGATCCTTCCACATCACCACATTAATTTTCATACAGGGACTAAATTTTACATTTCATCCGCAACAGCCCTCTGAACTCCACCATCTATGACAGGGTGTGTAATCTCTCTTCCCTGATGAAACATCTGACACTCAAATTATTCCATCGTCAAACTATTCCAGAAAATGGTGAGCTTGGTCATGCATACTGCCAGCAGTAATGTGTCAAAGACAATGGGGTATTCTATCTCTCTCAGTGTGTGTGGGTGCATGCATTCGTGCGTGCGTGTATTTTTGAATGCGCAAATGAAAAAAGGATAGTTCAGTGGTTCTGTGACCACATTGGACAAGTGTGATGACAGAGATCGTCATAACAATTTACAAGGTCACTATCTGAGAGAAACATGAATGAACAAAATGAATAAACAGCAATGAGAGCTGTTCTGTCAAATGTTAAGGTGTGTGTTGACATGCATTATAACATATAGTAGCCTATGTGTGCACACACACTGTCCAGAGCAGAGATTAGAAACTATGTCTGTCAAAGCTTAAAGGATTCAGATCAGCAAATATTTTCTAACATGCATGAAATCCAACCGTGAAGAAAGTTTCAGCTATAATTGTCTATGGGGTGACAAATACATCTGTGAAAACATCTGTATTCTGTCTTATTTCATTTGATTGTACTCTCTGTCATCTTTATGTGTCATTTGACTGTCATGTTGTTCTTTATAACTTCTTCTGTTGGTTTATCGTAGTCTCCATCATCTTCATTTGTCATTTCAATGTGTTAGTATCACTGTTAATTGCTTCTACTTTAATAGTGGCTTGTTTTTTGTCACATACCAAATTTGTTATTCAGTACTTCTTGCAAACAATGTTTGAGATCAATTTTAGAAAAATATGAATTCATTTGCAAAGAGTGTGACTGACTGTTTTTTGTCAATATGTTGTCTTGTACAGTATGGTGAGGGACGAGAAGGTTTGGAAAATAATTCCATCTACTGAAGTGGGGCCCTGCAGATAAAGTTTGGAAACCACTGGTTTAAATGTTAATCCCACCGTATAAGAATTTTTATGTTATACGCTTCTTTGACGCAGCATGGGCCGCCTGAGTCCTTGCAAAATAGTAATGAGAGAAAGAGAGAAACAGATTAAATAACAGTGTGAAGAAGGAAATATATGTTTCATAATGATTTATATGTCAATAATAAATCCATTCCTCATTCTTTATGACAATGAAGAAAGCTTAAAAAAATACACTTCCTTTATAAACCACGCCCACTTCAAGTTTTACATCCGAATAAAGATACAGATCATTTTCTGAGATAATGACGTCACTCCACACACGTTAAACAACAACACTGTTCAATAACTGTGAAAGATTTCATCATCATATGGCACCTTTGGGTGACAGCAGCTGTAACAGTTATTCTTCAACAGGTGGAAAGACTCATCTGTTTAGCAGCTCTGTGTAGTGCGGGGTGGAGTGTTTCACTTCGTCTCAGAAAAGTATATGGCTAGCAAGGTATCACATTTGCATAACATTATTGTCGAGGCCAAAAATCCTCACTCCAAACATGAGTATTGGGAGGTGGAAAGAGAGTCTGTAAACATATTTGTACAAAACGAGCATTTACACTTAATGGATGCTGAAAAGGCAACCAGGTGGTATTGGGGGAGGAGAGGAAGTGAGAATTGAGAGGCACTGAAAGGATTCAAGAGCCACTGGATGATGTACAGTACAGGTATGAATGCAAAGGCTGAAACGCGCTGCAAAAGAAACAAACGCGCTGCAAATAGGCAAAACAACGGCATCGTTGCCCGGCTTGAGTACGGGACTTTAGTCCGCCAGGATTTTGAACTTGTCAGGCCCGGGGCAGAGGGCTCTCCGTGGGCGAAGTGTCAGTGTTTGATGACAGGGAGTAATGTTAAACTGTAGCAAAGAGATGAGTAGCGAGTTAAACCTGAACACCAGGGACGGCGAAAGCACAAAGTGTCAGGCTGGTAAAGCGGGTGCAGAGGGATGAGTTGGAGCTGGAGCTCATAGCCCCAGAGCTAGCACTAGCGCTCCGGGCATCCCGGGGCTGCAGCCACGGACCCACACTCGGCTCTCGCCCCCGTTTTCAAAATCCCGGTCGGACTCGCTTTATCTCCGCGTTTCGGTAGTGAAGTTATCCTGTGTCTTTCAACGATACAACTTCCCTATCTAAACATAACTCTCTGTTCCTAGCTGTCTCTCTTATCTCTATCCCGTAAATGAACAGTTCCACAGCGCCCCTACAGGCCTGGAGCACTTCCGTTTAAGGCTGAACTTGCATCGTTTCTGTGTTTGCTGTTGTTTTCTGGTTGTGTGTGTTTTGACATAAGTTTCATTTCTGTACTTGCAGCACGTTTGATGCTTATGCAGTTGTTTTGCCTATTTGCAGCGCGTTTGTTTCTTTTGCAGCGCGTTTGTGTCTTTGCAGCGCATTTCAGCCTTTGCCTTTGTTTTGGTAGTTTGGATTTCCTTTTGAATGTGTAGCATTTCTATATATGCTGCACGTTTTTCTAAATGTTTGTCGTTTCATCCGTTGCTGAGCGTTTGACCCCTACCGGCCACCGTACTAGACACCCAAATAAGCAATCCAAGTGTAAAAAGTGTCTCCACACATTTGACAATATTTATCTATGAGAAATATCAGATAACAAGGAAGGGTGAACATAATTGTGTATCACCTCTGATTTTTCAGCCAACCATCAGAGAAGAATCTTACTCTGTTCTTTTCCTTCACATGACCACCAGAGACCAGGAGGGAAAATGGGAAAGGTGATGATGAGGATGGGCTTGTGAAGGTTGGAGCAAAGTGCCCAGTTAAGGCAAAGAGTGAAGCCCAGCATTCAAAAAACGGACAGGGTGTTCCTTTGTGTAATGTGGATTTAGCTTCTGTTGTAATGTGTGGGCTCTCTGATTACACTGTGCTTTGTGGTAGTGGCCTGCAGGCATGCTGCCCCTCCCCCCTGTCATTTTGACAGGTGAGAACAATGACGCTTTGCACTTGGGCACTGAACAAATAACGGGCTGCCTGAAAATATGAAACTTAAGAGACAATTTCAGAGATAATAGAAAGCAGCAACTGATATAACCTCACTATCTTCACAGTCCCAAGGTCCAATTCAAAATGCAAATTTATGGAGTGATATTCAATTGCAAACATACCTCTAAAGTTTGCAATTTATAGCAATTTCCTCTTAGTTTGCTTCATTTTGAGAGGAGGAGCCTCGTTGTGCTGACCAAGTTCATCTCTATCTACACATTGGCTCAATCCCAATCTCCACCCTAAACTCTGAACCCTCACTCAATCCTTTAATGGTGCAAGAGATGAAGTGAACACACTATCATGACATCACACGTTGCCTGGAAACCACATCTGCAGTTGAAACATAACAAAAAAAAGCTGATCTCCTGTATGTATTTGTAATTCTTTCATTTCAGTGTATGCACTTTAGCATGTGCATATGAGATGTCACTAAGAGATCCTTATCTTAAAAGTCAGCATTCAACACATCAAAACTAGACATGTTTTATATACATATGACTGTTGTTTATGTAGGCCAACACAAAATTCTGAAGTATTCTGAGGATACAGCTCTGATATCTTTGTTAAGAAACTCAGAATGACTGTGGGCTGCACCAACATGTCCTGAACAAAGTGGCTGAATAGAGTAATAATAACACACTGAATACAAATAAAAGAGAGGCAATTGTATTTGGTTTATCCTCTCATGCTCATAGAGCCCCTATTGTTATTCAAAATGAAAAAAATCAAGCAAGTGTCAACTTACAAATATTTAGATGTAATGATCAAATATTTGTTTTCCTGGAACGACCACATGAACATATCTGCAAACAGAATTTATTTCCTCTGCCGACTGAGATCTTTTGGGGCAAGTAGACAAATTCTTATTTTGATTTTTTACTCCTGGGATTCTCAGTTTACTACAGTGCTGTAACACCACATGGTACATGTGTCTGTCCATCACTTTAAAGCCTAAACCACTCCACCAATTCAATCTCACCCTAAACTCAGATGGTGACATGACATGATGTAATGTAATGATGTCCAAGCATCAGCAGCAGCTCTACACCTGGAAATTGTACCCTAAAAACGACGAGTCAGAAAAGCATCTCCTCTGGCATTGTTGTTGTGAAAGCTAATATCAGAAGTCCTGCCCATTCTTCATTTTGATTGGTCGTGAGGGAGAAGTGACATTGACCTGTGGGCACTGTTCTAAAGGCTGAACTTATTTCAACTGAGAGCACTATGAGCACAGAGACAAAAAACTGCTGGTGTTGAGGGTCTTTTCAATATAAAACCAAACGCTGAAAGAGTTGAACTACATTGTATTGTTTTGTATTGAAAACGGGCAGTGCCAGAGCAGAAAAACACCGTCTGTGAACACACGCCCTAAAAGTGGAATTGTTGTCATGATCACTGGGAATGGGACCCAAATAATGTCACCCTTACTGCAACATATAGCAGTTAGTGGGTATCTTTGAGTTTAATATTTTTACAAGGAGGCTCATTCGCAAATAAAAGAGCCAATTTTGACCCCTACAAAATTGTTAAATAGGAACTAACAGCACCAGAGCACCAATTTATTAGTTCTGTATTTTAGGATGTATTTAACTATCCGTATGCTATTTGTCATTACAAAAGTTAAGCTGCCCCGAAGCGATGTGTTCTTTTTATGAATTTTGCCCCCTAGTTGTCCTCCAAGCAAAGAGGCCAAATCTGAGCAGGCTTTTCTCAGTTTACCTCGGCTCATTGTTCTTGGAAGACACAGTATTTTACATTTTGAATCACACTGAAAATGCACCTTTTGAGTAAAAGAGACTGGCGCTAGAGTCAAAGCAGTACCTGTTTGTATGGGCTTAGAGTCTCAAGTGGATTTCTTGTCAGAGTTGTGCAGTAATGAGAGTCTCGCATCAACGGTATCACTCATAACTAAGCGGTGAAATGTTGTGGTGCAGTAACAGGCCAGCAGACCCTGATTATCAGGCCCATTCATCTTGTCTTTACTATTGGTCATCCTGGACTGTATGATCGATGATGTGACAGAGACACAACAGGAACTACATCCTACCATTAATCACCAGGCTGGTATTTACACACCAGGAGAGCTGTTAACAGAAAGAGAGGAGGGCGAGGGCGGGTTAGGTAAAAGGGACATATCAGAGTGTAATTCTACTGCTAACTGTGGCTTTCATGTGTACACTGATAAATGTTAATTTGTAATTATTGACTGTTGCAGAGGATGTCGAGAGGCACACCTGTTACATTCTGCTTAAAACATACAATCATGCACATACACACATGCACACACCATCTGGCTCTGACACTTGTGAAACCCCACTAACAGACTGCCGGGCTGCTGGGAAAAAATGATCTATATACTGAAAAGTGATGCTGTTTGCTCACAATAGAGAACCAACAGCCACGCAGCTCCTCAGTGCAGTCATAAAGATGTCACTTTACTGTCAAACACTTTTCACTGTAAGTAAGATTTATTTTGCTGCAGATGGTTTATCAATTACTGGACCCCTTGTCAGGGTTTATTTTATTTTGTAGACTGTGGCTAAATGATAAGATACATGGATCTGCTCATATTGCCATAGCTGCTTGACAACTTTCCTTTCCTAAGACAGCAGCATTTTGGGCTTTCTACATGGATCCAAAGATTCCCAGAGACCCTGTAGCTAAGATTTCTGTTGTCTGTTGTCAAGTGCATGATGAGTATGTACTGTACACATTATTTCTCCTGGACTGTATGTGCATGTTTGTCCTTGAGGGAAAAAGCTTGTAGCGTGGGATGTAATGGCCTTGGTCAGGGAAAAACATCTCAGCATCCGGCTCAAAATAATCATTTAACATTGAAGCTATCAACAGCCCAGTACAATGCAAACGTTCTAAAAGGGTTAAAGGTGCCCTGTGGGCTTTTTTTTTTATATACAAAAACAAACAAACAAACTATAGGTACTGTATATAGGTCTAACAAACCTATTATACAATTTCCTTATACATAAATAATTTGCTGATTTTTTAAAGCAGTTTAAAGTGTGCATTGTTTTCATCCATGATCATTCCTGATGATATCTTGAGTACAAACTTTATTGAATTATTGCCATGTTTCTTAGCAAGTGGTTAGGGGTAACAAGCTTGAAGTAGCTCCAAACCTTTGGATAGATTTTGTATTGCATCGCCTTCATGTCCATTCATGTGCATCTTCATGCTAGATTAGTAAAAGAGCGGCCCATCTCAGAAAACCTTTGCACTCTAGATCTACAAGTGGTTAAAATCTTCTTCAAAGGTTTCAGACAAATAAATTGAGACTAAATAAGACAACTTTATTTATCCAGGGGCAGGGGGCTGGGATTCAGGGCTTCTATATTTGCCGGATGCCGGAGCACGGCGCATCAATTTACCACAGAGCAGCTGGAGTGGCACAGGAAGTTAGACACAGAAACAACGTTAAAACATCCAGTTGTATTTTCAGAGTAAAAAAACTCAGTTTTGACGGTTCATAACAATGATGGAATGTGTATTTGTTTATGTGTTTTAAATGGTTTTATACAGTTTTAAACAACATACATCATATTATCAGACACTGTTGCGAGTTAATGTGAAGTTACCGCAGGAATTCCTTTGTCTCTGCACTGCTGCGCATTGATAACGCAGCCTGTGGGTGGTGACGGAGGAGGGTGCAAGGAGCTGTAACAGACTGGAGCAGACATGCACTGGTGGAAGTTCTGGGTTAACCCCAAGTTGCTTTCATTGCTTCCTCAGTGGTGTATGAATGTGTACAAAAGGGATTAGTTACTTCTGTTGGTCACTTTATATAGCAGCCTCTGCCATTAGTGTGTGAATGGATGTAAATGGGTAGGTGTGACCTGTAAAAGCACTTTTGAGTAGTAAACTAAAGTAGTGAAAATAGAAAAGCACTATACAAGCTCAAGTCCATTTACAATTCAACAGACAACAGCTCTTGTACAAGTTGGGAGTTTTACTACTTTTTGTAGAAGACTGATTAAAAGAGAAGTAAGGAGAATCTATATTTGTACGATTGTTAGGTCCTTTGTTTCTAGAACGATAGCCTGCTGCTTCTTTGGGAATCAGTGTAATCAGTGTGATTGGTTGATCAACGATCACACACTGTGAGTGGCTGATGACAAATTATACTGTGAGTATAATCACAGGACTCATCACTCATCTACACGGACAACGTGACACTGGAATCATCTGGCTTTTATTTCTGAGCATTTCTCTTTCAACAAATGAAATAAATATACATTAACTACATTATTTTTCTACCACCTGCTTCTGCTCGGTGTATGTACAACAAACAAGGGAAACAATCTTAGCAGAGTAACAAGCAGCCAGCTCTGGATGAAGAAAATATAACAAGTTAAAGTTAGAGGGCACTCAGTCTGTATTCTCACTAAGCTGTCAAATTGTATGAGTTAATCATTCTGTGTGACACATGTGGTCTGCCTCTTGGACAGCTGGTTAGCGGGAAAGTCTAGCCACAGAAGAGATGGCTCATTCCCAACCTGGGGGCTAATTAAAAGAGGTGACATTCAACCAACAATACAGGGGGAAGGAGTGGTGCAGCTGTGCTGCTGACTATTTTCTCTTAATCAAATTTCAAAGGTGCTAATGCCTTGAGCTAGAAATTCATAATAGCCACATCGATGGTAAAATGAACTGCGAAAAAAGAGGGACTAAAAAAATGTCATATCTAGACAAGTGAAAGCCAATTTTTGTGTTAGTCCATTGGTCAGCTTCAATGCTTTAGATCATTATGCCTGAGAAATACAAATCAACCAATGGGATGTCCCCAACCATCTGCAGTAAGTGTCCTTGACTGAAGATCAAATATCAAAAACGGAATTCAACTATGAAGGTGTTTATTTTATACCCCCAACACTATCTGCCATAACACTCCATTGGGAACCATTTAAAGAAGATCACTTTGTATTAACAAATTGAAATTGTATTTTATTTGCTTAGTAGATATATTGTTAAGATAGAAAATCAATCTGTACAAATGTGAATTTATAGTTTATAGTGCCTACAATGGAGAATTTCATTTTTATTTTGGACTGATGACTAAAAGGATCAATCAGCTCGTTGTGAAACATGAGGTTCTAATCAAATCAAGCATATCCATGAATATCAATCCACCTACTACAACAAATAACAGACTTCACATTGCTTTGTTTAAAAGGACCTGCTGAAGCTGAGAAAAGGAAAATAAATTTTCAATCTAAACTGGAGGGCAAAGTAGCCCTAGATGCAGCATTAGTTTAAGAACATAAGCAAGCCTTCAAAGGTTAGTAATATTTCAGACACACGTTCAACAGAAACACATAAAGGGAAAATCATCCAATTTCAGAGCAAAATCAAACTTAATCATATAAGCAGTACATTTAACAACAACCCCATTAAGCCTGTTCTCATAGATCATATAGGTGGGTGGCTTCCAAAATAAAGAATTTAGTCAAACTGACTAACATAGGGGGCGCAGTTGGCGTAGTGTTTAGTGAATGGAGGCTGTAGTCCTCTGGCAGACTGCCCCCCTCTCTCTCCCCGGTTTCTGACACTATGCACTGTCCTTTCTCTGAAAAAAAAGGCATAGAAAGACCCCATCCCCCCAAAAAAACCCTTTGAAACTGACTCACATAATTACATTATTTATTGCTGACAGATAAATCCATCAAAAAGTGCTTTTCAACTGATTTCTTATCCTGGACCTTAAAACTCCTGTGAGGAGGTTTAAATGCGTATGAAATAGACAAAAAATAATATTGATGGCTCTGACTAACAAAG
Source organism: Labrus bergylta (assembly GCF_963930695.1). Lineage (NCBI taxonomy): Eukaryota > Metazoa > Chordata > Actinopteri > Labriformes > Labridae > Labrus > Labrus bergylta. Next base: position 12,283,580 of record NC_089203.1, on the reverse strand, counting down.
AAGAAAAAAAAGATTTATTTTTCCTAAACAGTCATTTGTAATGTCTGTAACCACAGTTACAGACAGGGAGATTAAATAGATAGCTACAGAAACTTGTTATTACTCTTTACACAGAAAAGATGAACAGTAAATTACACATTTCAATGTTAAAAAACATCAGATGAGATTAGTCTTTAACCACTTACACGTGTGCAGGACAGGATAAAGCAAAGAGAGAAGACATACAGTAGTCTACTGCTTAGTTCACATGGTTCACCAAGAGTGACGCAAACTGAAAGTTCCTCACAGTAGCTTGAACAGCAGCATCAATGGAACAGATCCGTTTTTAATTTTACTAACTGACTGTCTGGTTTGGTAAGCAGGTGATGGAGTCTGGTGATTTGGGGGGGAAATGTGAATGTGGGCATGTGGAGCAAACTCTGGGGTGAGAATATAAATTAAAGCAAAGACAAAGTAAAGAAAGGAAACGATGGAAAATAGATACGGTAATGTAGGCAGCTCCATGGACAGATTGCAGGGATTACATGAGGTGCCTGGTGGCCTCATCATGTTTGAGGATGGTTTGTTCTACATTTTACAGCGCTTATGTTTCTTTGTTTTAGGTTTCATCAAATGCATTCCTCCCAATCTACAGCATGGAGAGCCAGATCTCACATAGTTTCTTTTTGAAGCTTATTCTAACCTTTACAGGGGAATGACAAATAGATCAGGTTGCTGGCTGGTAAAACTAGTCAGTGGGAAATGCCATTGTATGTCTCTGGGAATGGAAAACGAACGCTCACACAAAATCACAACAAATACACTTCTACCTATACTTCTTTAGCAGTGTTTGTTTTGGGTTACAGAAAGAAGATTTTGGACATGGTCTAACTTTCTTGTCTATGATTTAACTGGAAAACTGTCAGTCACTGAGCCCTCTGAATTCTGACTCATCCTACTGCTGTTGAGTTAGCTGAATGATTTTGTCTTAAGAGCCATTCTCCCCACTCTGATCCTTTTTTTTCAGAGCCGTCACTGTCACGCCAGACAGGACACGGTCTACATCAAATAAAAAGAGCCCCTTCAGAGACCCTGAGACCAGACAAACTGCATGAACTCCAGTGCTTTCTTCAAACTTCTGCCAAACTTGACAGAGCTTTAAAGAGTATTTCTGAAAGGGTCGAGAATGTTCGCATCAAATTTTCCAATTACAGCTGAAAGATCAACTTTATTGGTGTTGTCTGCCCCCCCTCCTCTCCCTGTTTATCTCCATCTCCATCTGTGTCTCTGTCTCCGTCATAGTCTTTGTATCTCTACTTCTCTCTCTCTCTCTCTCTCTCTCTCTGTCTGTCTCTTTCTCTGCCTACAAATCAATACTTTCTAATAGATTTAGGACATGATTGAGTACAAGCGTCAGTTTTCCACAGGCTGCAAGAGAAACGTATTAATCATTGAAAATGTCTTTTTATTATTTTGGCACACATTGTGCCGTAATGAGCCTTCAGCACAAGCTAAGTGAGTGTGTGTTTGTGTATTTGTTTTTGTTCTCAATACACAGTCCTTTCTGAGAAACATTAAGGACATCGTCGCAGTAAATGCACTCTTTTGTGCGTCAGAAACTGCACTTCACTTTGAGCAGAGTTTTGTAAGAGAGATTGACAAGAATGATAGCCTTGTGTTTTTAATGCTTGCTCACTCTTACATTGTGGATTGTAACTTTGGCCTTTTACCATAAGTGGACAATAACTTGGGTTTGTGTTGCTGTTTTTTTTTTCTAACTCCATTTGTTGCCTGTGCAACCTTGGTTTCACTCAGACTATCACTTTAGGTGATGCACAGCGAGCTCATATTTCTGTTGAATCCATTCAACAGAAATGAAGGGGAATGGGAATGCTGAAACTGTTCTTTATGCGTTACATTAACGCTGGACTTTAAATTTATTTTCTTTACATGCCTCTGTGAGTAGGTTACATACACTCTAAGATTTTTTTCTCATAGTTCACTGCACAGCTCCTACATTGCACTTTTTGTACATTTTGTGTTTTTATTTTTTACATTTTACATTTTTAATTTCTATTTTATATATTGTAATAGCTTCTTATATTGTATTATTTAAGTTGTTGCTAGTTCTGCTTTATTTCTTTGTTAATTGTTTAGCACCAATACACCAAGTCAAATTCCTTGTATGTGTAAACGTAAAACCCGATTCTGATTCTGATCCTGATTCAGCTATTTTTTGGGGCGAATTTGGTTAAAATCATTTATCATAAAATAAGGGGTAGAATATTTTCCAGTACCACTGCAGACAAGTGACAAAATAAAGGAATACCAGATTGGATGAGTAAACCAGTACCAGAGATGCAAGGGATCCGGATCCCAGCTCAATACTTACTCAGAGCTTTCCACCAACATCACTACAATAACACAGTGGATAATGGATGTGGGGGAAATGGTATATGCAAAGTGACCTATCATGTTCAAGTCCATTCTTCATGGTTTGATTAACAACATTTTAAGACCAGGGATTATTTCTTGCCAAAAACGATATGTAGTTTTTTTTTTTCCTAGAGTTTTTAGGGCACAGACGTGTACTTTCGACTTCTTGAAAGAAAAAAAAATGGATGTTTATGGACCCATATTCTCATTTTTTGCACTGATCATTTTACCAAGTACTCCAACATTGAGACACATAACATTGTTGGGAGGAAAAATGAACAGGCTCCTATTTTCAGAACCAGGAGAGCCTGAAATAGCTTTCCTGCTTTGCAACATTATAATCACTTCACAGAACCACTGAAAGTTGATAAATCTTTATTTTAACTTATCTGCCCGCTTTATTTTAGTTGCAAATCCTTCCCAACACTGCAATGCCTCCATCCTCCTGGCTTCATTTCACAACACTCTTCACTCTCGAGACAGATATTTCTGCCGTTTATGTAACCCAGAGAACACAACAAGAACAAGAATTGTCATTTTGAAGGGAGGTTTTGTTGACAGCGACACCAGGGACCTCATTTTCTAACCAGCCAGCCACAGAAACCAAAAAAGTCAGCCGGAGACATCTCCCTCAGGGATTAGGGATACAGTGTCTCACTCAAGGACCCGACAGCAGTTTGAGTCCAGGCCCTTTGATTAAACACCAATGTCTTGCTGCTCCTGCTGCCACCCTGCTGCTGCTTTGAAAGGTACAATGTGATCTTGCGAAACTGTACATGAAGTAACATGGAGACACCATCATGGAACTCATACTGTACTATGTCGACATGCAATGTGGGAAAGTAAAGAAGCAGGAGAGTCAATTGAATCAGTCTGAAAGCTGCCTCTCCAGAAATTGGCATCATGCTTGGCCAGACCACATGGCAGATGCAAAGTCAGAGGAAACTAACTGGCTCCTGCCAGCAGTGCCCATTATCTGCTGGGCGTGCACAGGGGGCACAAGGTTAAACTAACAGGCTTACTTGTCCCAGATCATGCCTTGCTGACTTACACACTTACACAGACACACACACATGGGCACAAAGGGGCTGACAGAATAGTAAAGCCTTCTGTGACTGCACATGCAGAAAGCATCATTTGGATGCATTTCAGTGTACCGTGAGAGTGTATTGGTGACAGTGAGAGAAGCATGCATACGTTGCATTAATGCTCTATACCTGGAGTATTTCAGCGTGTGAGAGGAAGACATAGAAAAAGAAAGCGGGAGCTACGTCTTGCATGTAAACAACTCTATTAGCAAGCTGTCCTCGGATGATCGAGGAAGCCGTGGCCTCCGTGGGATGTCTTTCTCCAATGTTCTGCCAAACCACCTTCCTCTTTCCTTTCACTTCTTATCCAGCAGCACAACGCCACACATAATGGAACACTTAACAGACGGTGAGAGCCTTTATTATATTTTCTGTCACCGCTCATGCATTTACTACCAATTGCAGCACAGAACAGGCAGGACTCAGCAGTGTGAGAAAGTGTTGCTATAGTCTTCTGTTCAGATGTCCATTTGATATTTTTCACTCTTCTCCTCTGTTCTTTTAATATTCAGCCCTCACCTCATAATCCCATTACTGTCAGAAGCCCTGCTTTGTGTGCCATAGTGTCTCATGCTCTCATTTTTCCTCTTTGACAATGAGCTGGCACAGGAATTAGTCTCATTCTTAGCTCATGAGGGAAGGGTAAAGATGAAGAGTAATGGGTGAGAGGGGAAGAGAACATTAGACAATTGAAGTAAGAGCAGTGCAAGAAGAAAGGAGAACTGAAAGATGATAGTTTGGGTTTTGAAGGAGGGGTGGGGAAAATAGACGCAAGGAGAGGGTTGAAATGTGGATGAAAATGGATGAATATGACAAGAGGAGGGGCATGCAGAGGATGCTCAGGTCAGTGGTGGAAGCAGGATTTAATTTCTTAGTCAGAGGGGAACCCTCAGGGCCTTCTAGGCCTTCAGAGAAGGCCAAACATATCAGCATTTTAAATGATGTATTTAATATCTTTAATTTAATAATTATTCTCTTCTAATTCAAATTTCATTTTTAATTTTCATTCATTTTTTATCAAATTTGCTTCAGAAATGAAAGGGCTTCTGAAACCATGAAAATAGAGTTATCCAATCAGATTTGTTTTGTTGTTGTCTTTAGGCAGAGAAAATGTTAGTTGGCTCATTCATTGGTTAGAACCCCCGCGAAAGCATCATGAGGTTAAGGAAAGCTGTTAGGAGAATTCATAAAGGACTTAGGGAAAGGCAATCTCGTTGCTCTGACAATCCGACCGCATTTACCACTAGGCGATGTCATTAGATGCGACGGGCCGGCGGAGGTTAATGACGTGGGTCTGCCGTGTTGAAACTACAATGTTCTGAACAAAAAACGCATCTAAAAAACTTTCCCCTGTGCCTTCTTACCGGTGAAATAATCCTAATTACCACAAGGTTGGGATTGAAATAAAAGAAATATAGACTACCAGGCGACAAGTAACAAAAGTGAAACCTTCACCTTCCTGTCCAATCAGAAATCAACATCAACATAAATATGATTGGATGAAAGTAATTGTTACATTTATGCAAAATATAACCGACACATAATGTTTTAATCATACAAATGTACAACTACACAAAGCATTCTTAAGTGAATGAAATATGTTGAATAAAACATCATCTGATAAAAATGTCTCTTATCTTTTTATCTCTTTCATGATCTGTGTCACTTTACGATCATCGTTCATTTCTGTGAACGGTCGGATGCGAGACTTGCTTTGAATGTTGCGCCCGCAAGGAATTGTGGGGCGGCATATCTCATCTCTTTTCGTAAAGGATGGATCAGTGTATCCTATGCTAAAGGAGGTTATAATGGATGCATTGACCCACCTTTCCTTAACTTTTAGAGAATTCGAACGGCTCTTATCATGGCCGCCACAATTCGAACACACCCCTAGTTTAACTTTTTTCTATGTTAGCTTGTACTGTGGACGAAGCAGTGCGCTAACCATTGCCACGGCTACGGCAGATGAGAGCAACACAGAGGCTAGCTTGATAGTATTGCCATTTTCAAGGCGGACTTTCGCTGATAAGGAACTTTTAATAAAAAATGGAAGGCCAACTCCAGCGCTGGAATTAATAAATAGAAAACAGAATTCTCTTGGAGCTGAAATCTTAGAACAAACTTTTTCACGCTACCATTGACCATTTCACCAGGAAGGACAAACATATTTTTTTTTTCAATTAGCCTAATTAAGGTAAGATGCATTATTCTATTTGACTGTAAGTCAAAGCTGGCTTGATTATTGAGCATGAGACTACTTGCGATGGCTGTCAGCCTACATAGCTTGTTAATACAATCTGAACTTTGTTCATAATTTTTTCAACATTATGGCATAAGGCTTGTCATATTTTACATGTGAAGGGAGATTGTTTTGTGACTTTTCTTCCAGTTTTTAAAGAGGTGTTTTTTTTTTTAACAATGATCCATAGCTCTGTCCATGGTGCTGTTATAGGTTTAGCAGAGGCCATGTAATTTGTCATTGTTTTCCAAGTAGGGAGAGAGACAAAGGATATTTTGATATCCATTGAGAAGGATAATATATATGGGTGGCCAGTTTTATATTTCCAGTTGTTAGTTGTGATTCGCTTATCCTCTGCAAAATTCTGCCCTGTTGTTGCTTTTTAGGTGTGTGTGTGTGTGTGTGTGTGTGTGTGTGTGTGTGTGTGTGTGTGTGTGTGTGTGTGTGTGTGTGTGTGTGTGTGTGTGTGTTTGGAGGGGGGGGGGTGCTTTTGGCTATGTTTTGGCTGTGCTGAAGGCCCAGCTCAAATAGTCACAGTTCGCCAATGTTCTTAGTACACACAAGAACAATTCCAGCAGGACACCTTTATCTTTTAAGTTCCCACATGCATATATACGTGATCACAGTGAATAAGCGAGCAAGAAAGAAAGCAAGCGCACTTATTTTACCTTTTACACACAATTAACCACAAGTAAATCCAGACAACTTGCAAATGCCAGCTAAATATTTTGATTGACGTACTTTAGTATTACATAACAATAAAGCTGTTCCAGAGGAGCGTAAAGTAAAGGTCAGCATTTAGCTTGAATCTAGACTATTGTTAGTTTGAGAGAGTCAGATGACCTCTCAAGTGTGTTGTCTGGAGAAGCTGAGGTAATACATACCTTGGAGATTGGGGCAGTGAGGGGAAATATGATCCAAGTCTTCCGGGCTTGGAAAAAAAGTCACTGATGGAGATATCTGTGATCTTGAAATGCTCCCGGACTTCACGCTCTGCAGGCTGTTGATCTGTCGATTAAACAGACATTTAAATTCAGACTCAACTACTATAAAGTAAGACAACAAGAAGCAGTCAAAATTAAGCAACATTTACTTAAAGCAGCTAAACACTGTCCAAGACCATATTGCATCTTTTTTTTAAATGCTATTTAAATATTTTACAAAATTGACGATTATTTTGAATGCTGCTGAAATGTGTGGCACTTCCCTACGTGCAATATTTAACAGGAAACAATGTCAAAAGGGTTTGCCTGGTGTGGCTAATGTTAACAGTGCTAGCACTTCTAGTTTTCCATTCTCCTGGCAGGTAAAGGTCAATAAGCCTGTGATAAACTTGGTTACACATTACTCCAACCAAATCCTACCTCTCACGGCTGTTCCTGTGAGATGCCATATGTCCACTGTGCTGGTTTACATCCAGGTTGGAGAGCAGGGAAAGCAGGCCCAATAACCTGAGCTTAAGCAACATTTAACCATCAATGTGCACCTGGGGCATTCTACCGAATTAGTTCAAAGTGCAGTCCCATTACAAAAAAATAGGTTTAACAAAACAATTAAGTATTCAGACATGGATATTTACAGAGATTATATCATGATCAATTTAAACCCAGGGCATTAAATGAGATAGTGATAAGCTAAATAAATACAAAAATATCATTTATAGGGTACTTTCTATTGAGAAGTAGCTGTCCCCAATCCTGACCCCTAAATTTCAATTTATGTAAATACCACTTACAACATTTTTTAGATTTGTTTCGACGTGTAATTTAAAATATATTTATGATTAAGTTTAAACAAAGGTTGAAAGACTTAGATTTATTGTGGGTTGAATTTTTAAATTAAAAAACTATGATAAAAAATCATGTCCCTAGTTTTCATGTCACTACCGAAACACAAGAGTTTTAATGGCTTGGCTGAGCCTAGATTTAAGCCACACCCCTGAATTTTTGACCAGGAAGTGACATTGCATCCCTGTCCCCCATGGCTGAATGATAAGCAGCTAAATCCCATAGTTTTTAAATAAATGTGCTCCAAAGTCTGAAAATCAATGTGTAACTTTAAAAATTGTCACTACCGAACACACATTCTCTTCAAATATGTAAACTTTTTGGGGGTTTTATGCAAATTATTATGTTTCTACGGGTGCACAGCACACCTCTTCAAAGATGTGTTTGCTAGCCATGTGCTTGCTAGCATTCTTTAATTATACTCAAAATTAGGTAGAATTGTCACTACTGAAACAGTCACTACCGAAACATATGGCCAAGTTCGGTAGTGACATTATCATTTTGGTAGTGACAAAATGGACTGGTAAATTAGTTAAATCTCATCATTTTGAAATAAATGTGTTCCAAAGTCATCAGTGAGTTTCTAGTTTCTAAGTATCATCATTTCAATCATCTATTTACAGCAAATAAGCAAATGATAAGAAATATTTGTACTATAAATGGTCATGGATGAACATTTTTAACAGGTTAACATAATATTGTTTTTATCATAGTTTAATACTATGTTTTGGTAGTGACAAATTTGTGGAGAGGAAATACATTCCAAAACAGTCTAAAAATACAATATCAAATTTGACTGTTCTTTTACTAGATATGTGTACTTCAGATATGGATATATAGGGAAGAAATTTGGGGAATAAAACTTAAAAATGTTCAAAAAATTTCCAACCTGACTTTGAACCAATTTGGTAGAATGGCCCACCTACATTAGTGCTGTCACCTTTTCAAAAAATCTAATTTAAATGAAACTTAGAAGAGACATGGTAATGTTTGAACACATTACATGAGTCTCTGTTACTGTAAGTTTGCATCTCATGAATTGTGCCCCCTTTGCTTTTTCCCATAGACTGCCACAACATAACTGTCTTCCTTTACAAGGTCAAGAGAGCATGAAATGGTCAAGTTACATTGAGAGCGCCTTCTGTTGGATCAAAATGTAAACTGCTGCAGATAGCCTTGTGCGCTGATAGACTGTACATTTTGTATTTGAACGGCTCACTGCAGTTTGAATGTCAACTTTCTCCTCCAGGTTTGAAAGAATGTTTGAACTCTGAATAAAAAATCACAGCCCTTCATGAATAAAAATATAAAAAATTTAGTTGAATCAACTTATTATTCTGGTGCCAACTAGCCAGGGTGATGAAATTGAATTGCTTCGTCAACTAATCAAGCATATATCCCTATTCTGTGCTCATTTATTCACTTCGCCCTTGTCTTTGAAGCTGATTCTTTTCGGAGGACTGCAAAGTTTTACAGAGTCTCTTTGTGCCAAAGCTCCACAGTGCTCAAGCCATATTGTCTCCCCAAGCCTCACCTTCAGGTGCTTTGCAGTCTGTTAAGACCTCCTCTAATCTCTAACCACCCTGCAGCTTAAAAATGTTCACTACTTCATCATCATCCAAAGGACTACACAGAGAGAACGCTAATAGTGTCTGAAATCTGCTTTCTCATCAGCGTAACAGTCATGGCGCACGGGAATGCAAACATTTAACCTTGGGGCTGCCTGTAGTTAACATATTGCACCATCACACACTGCAGTACAATAAAGGCTCATGCTATGACTGTGTGTGTGCAGGTGTGTGTTAAAGTATACAACTAAAACCAAACCGTGCATTGACTCTATTTATTAGCTCTGCTAACATCTTGTAGCAGCAGAAAACATTAAATAAAGGAGAACTCTAATGCACAGACCAGCTGCAGTGATATCTTCAGTGTTGCCTCTGAGACCTCTGCCCATTGCAGAGCTTCCAAACAATACAGAGCACAAACACACATACACACACATACAGCTGTTCATATGCACAGCCTGTAGGGCAGAGGCAGGGAAACAGACAGAAGCATGCTCTCATGAGAAATGAGCAATGTTATCTCTGTTATCCTCCTCCCCAGCTGGGCCACAGCGAGACACAATAATGTTGTCGCAACAATCGATGCAATGCCACAATTCACAGATCTGATGGAGTGAGTGTCGAATTCTATAACTTTCTTTCCTCACATCCCCCTCCTCAATGCATGAACACACACACACACACACACACACACACACACACACACACACACACACACACACATACACACACACACACACACACACACACACACACACAAACACCTTTTTACACTTTTACACAGCTATTCATTCAAAAGCCTTTATCTTAGTTATGAGGAAGGTCAAAAACATCAGAGGTCACAGCAGCGTTAGATGTGTTGGGAGGGAACATTATTGTGTCGTTATGCTGCTCGACAGCTTTTATTTGCCTGTGATGAAGCTTGTGTTGTGTCACAAAAGCGTATCTCACCCAGGGAGAAGACTGATGGCTTGAAACCAGAAGGTGTGTCTTGAATAATAATTATCTGTTATACTTAAACCCTACATTTTTATAATAAGAAGAGCTGCAAACTTTGGTTTAAGTGACACTTTTTGTGGACTGAAAATATATTTGATGATGTAACACGAGTTTTAGCACATTCTGATAGATGTTTGTATTATTTAGATAGATTTATCCATGACATACAAAAACAAAAAAAAAACAGGTCAAAGCAATCAAAGTGTTGAATCAGTCACTACACAGAATATGTACAGAAGTACTATATGTGGTTAAATATTTTCTAATATGTATTAATCATTAAAATAAATAGAATCATAGGTTTATCAGCTTGTTATTTTAGCCATGTTTTCTTTCCATACTGTCAAACGGGTGTGGTGTGGGGGTAAGCTGTCGCACTGAAGGAATTCCCCAAGCTGTGATTAAGAGGGCCTCCGAACCCGGTAATATCTGTTTGTGAATCAGGGGTCTGCAACTGGACTACCAGCGATAATATCTGGACTGCAAGATGACTTTGATTGTGACATTTATTTATTTTATGATATACTTAACAACAACGCCACGACAAACAGTGACATACACAAACATTCACGCACACCACAGAACAACAGCGCTGTTGACAGAGGACAGCGTCTGGTGCTGAAACAAAGCACCGTCACGACAGCAACAGGTAAGACAAGAATCACTTTCTCCTTAGCCTTTTGCCTACAACAAAAAGCTCATTACAGTTTGTTTTTAAAAAACCTGCGCAGTACGATTAGGCTACAGAACACATAACCCTGACAAGAGAGAGAGAGAGAGAGAGAGCTGATTCACTGCATGGACTGAGCGCATGGATTTGTAAACTGTGAGCATGTATTTTCAACCGTTTTTTTTTGTGTTTTTTTCTTGCAACACAACAAACTCCTATTTCAAAGTTTCCCTTTTGGCTCCATCATCACAACAGGTGAGTCTCATGTGGGGAGGCCTGTTATCAAGACGCAGCAAAACCAAGAGAGTAAATTGACATCAGAGAGAGAGCTAGATTGGGGATTAATTTTTACATTAAGTAAGCACTAAGCAGGTGGTTATGTATTCTGCATGACAGCCCTACTGTGGATACCTGTGGAAATGTCTATGGATGTTCTGTCTCTCGAGACTCTTTCCTGTGTGTTATTACCTCCCACAACCTTAGCAAGGACAAACAGGGACTCGTAATGAAAAAAAAAACACCTCAGGGGTTCTCCATGAGAAGGCTGTCATGTTTTGTTTGCAGTGTTCGATGTATGTGTCTGTTTTTTGTTATGTCAACCATGTTTTTTGTGTGCGGGCAGATGTTGTCTTTGGATCCTCACAGAATGGTGGAGAAACGTGGGACTGGGCTGTTTCTTGCTCTTTTTGGGTTTTATGATGAAAGGCCTGTGGCTGTGAAGACTCTTTTAATCTCTGTCTGGGTCTGTTTGGCTCTCCATGTTTTCTCCAGAGCTCTTTCTCTCCCTCGTCCAACATGAGCCCGGACAAAAGCTCCTTTCAAGCAGCAGAACTCGACATCCTGCTCTATCCCAGAGGATGGCGTCTTTTTAACTCCCATTTGCAAGACAAACATTATGAGAAATCTAATATTATGAAATCTTAAAAGGCTATTTATTCAGCTTAATATCAGGATTCAACAGTTGGAAACTGAAAAAAAGGGAGATATCTCTGTGCTGAGAGGAGGAGAAATAAATGGAATCAGGGCTTAGGGCACATGTGTATTTAAAGAACGGTATCTTCCTCGGAGATAATTGAATTTCCAAGGAACTATCTCTATCCCAAGTGAGAATAAAAGAGGATCCTGTGATTAAGTTGAAGGTTAGTGTGGAAGAATGTAAATTTAATTCTGTAATTAGCTAGCACATTAGATTTAAATTGAATGGTCTCGAGTAGTATTCCCATGTTTCCTAGAGCAGAACTGAGGGTTAATGGAGACAAACATCTGTAATCACTGCCATGAAAACATCTGGCATCTCTTCTAAAACACTTTTGTCCTCCTTAAATCTCCTTTTTTGAATGTGGCTTAACTTAATTCCTCAAATGCAGTAATTTAAGAAATCACATGTGATATTGATATACATCTTTTACATACTCCATTACTTAAACTAATCATTTATTGAGGCTTTTAGACTTAGACTATACTGTTCCCATGGGTATTTTACCTATGAGTATTTCATAGCCCTGACTGTGGGTGTTCAGTCCTGTCCTGTTCTATTGAAGTTGCAATGCGTGTGATGGCCCTGTTGTTGAGTTCTGGGTGTGGGGAGACCAATTATTCCAGCTTCTACGTGTCAGTCTGGTCTTGTTTTCGACAGATAACATGTTGAAGAAGCAGGTGGAACAGTACATTAGGGTGGGCTGGATAATGCTCTGACATAGAAGCAGGAGGAGATGTGAGGCAACATGAAGTCCTTTCAGTTTGAACATGGCTGACAATTTTTGATGGTTCTTTTTTGGATGTCACTGATGTGCTGTTCGTAACTTTTATTCTGAGTTATTGAATTCACTTTGTATTCTGTTGTCAACTGTGTGGCATCTGTAATCTTGACAAGAGAACATCTGGTTTGTATTAACAATGAAGTAATTGACCCTTATTGTATGAAGCAAGTTAGTCTCACTGTTTTCTTATTTCATACGGTGTATGACTAATGAATGGTTTTATTATTTAAATATTTGACACTCCGTTTTAATGTATTCTTTTCATATTTTTATAATGCTTTTATTTTGTCTTTTTATTGATTTCTCTTTTTACTCTGCTTTTTGAAAGCTCCTTGTTTCTCTGTTGATTGGTGTTTTTCATAATAAAGCATATGAAAAGAAGTTATTATAATCAACTGAATTTAATAATCTATTGATCTTCTCATTAGCATCCAACAATCATTAGCATCCATTCAATCAGGAGAGACAAGTAAATGATTGAAAGATGAAAGGTTTATTTTACACATGTGACATAGAATTATTGTAAGAGAATCTTTGGCACTTGAACTCTACAGGGAGACAGGGTGATTAAAGATGTCTGCCCTGAGCGGCAACAAGAACTATCCCCCCCTAGAGTCCAGACACTGGTGGTGGAGGTGTTAGCGAATGATGTCGTCTGGGTTGATGCGCTGAAGAAGTTGATTGAACTGTGAAGACTAGAGTTGATGAGGAGATGGTTAATGATGTCATCTGAGGCAAACTGCGAAGGCTGGGGTTGACCGGACGATGGCCGTTGATGTCATCTGAGGCTGATGGGATGAAGGAGGTGATGAAACTGCGAAGGCTTGGTGGCGATGGGGAGGTGGAGGGTCGCTTGTAACGATGGCATGAATGAACTAGTGGAAGAGAAAGCCATTTTTAAAAAGAGACAGCAGCTATGTGAGAGGCTAACAATGAGGGAGTGGAGCAATGCTATTGGATAGATGTGACCAGGTGATGATTACGAGAAGTTATGAGTGAGCATGCGTGGATGAGTGATTTGACATGGTATGAGAATAAACAATAAAACGAGGTTGCAAAATATATATACTTATTATTATTTTATATATTTATTTTATTATATATAGTCTTCCTGTCTGAACTTTCACTAGAGCTACATATAAAGAATGCAATCCTCCCGTTCTGCACTCCCTCCAACCACGCTCTGGCAATGAAAGGCACCTGGTCCCACTTTCACAACAGACAGCCCTAAGTCACCATCTAGACCCTTCTCCTCTATAGTTCGCTGGTGGATGAATGAATACTGTAGCGAACTCCCTTTGATCTGACCCTTTGAACGAGTCCCTGTACATCGTTAAGAAAAAGCTTAAGAATCTTAAGATTATATTGATGCGACTGCTGCAGTTGATGATGACGACATTGAGGATGTTGTTGATGTAGACTATTCATGATGAAAATGATATTGATGATGAAGCTGTTAATGACATATTGATGATGAAACAAAGAATCTATACACTTCACACATTGCCTCTGTGTATTGAGTTGTTGCACCTGTGCCTGATCTGACTCTGTCTAAATCCTTGCTTTTACTTAGTTCTCAGATGTACATCGCTTTGGACAAAAGTGTCTGCCAAGATAAGTGAGATTGTAACATTGTAAATTACATTTTTTGTAACAGTTTGAAAAAAAAAAAAATATATATCATCCATTGAAGATTCGTGCATAGAAATGCGAACTATGCCATTTTACACCGATTAAACTGCACGGTATCGACAAAACGACATCAGCTGGATGGCAGTCAGGCCAGTTGTGAACTGACAATGAAACAGGAAACAAACAACTATTTCTGTGTTAAACTCTCCTGCTTTGTTGGTACAATAAAACACTGAGATCCTGATAGTTCAACCTTTGCACAGATAGTCATTATCCCCCAGAAACACAAGATCCTTGTCTGAAGGCTGTTTCATATGTGTCTGTTAAATTATCTGTGCTGTTGTTTTTGTCCAATGTGGACGGTCTGGATGGTTCAGTTAATATATTAATAAATGTTCTGTTATTTATTTTTATTTTTTTCAACAGACAGAGACAACAGGTAAGGAGAAGCCTGAGCTGTCTGTTCACGCCTGCACATTTCTAAAGTCTCCATGGACTTCTTGTCTTTGATTAAGCTGCCAAGGCGCTGAGAGCAAAGCTATTGGGTAACGCCTGCGGTGAGAAGAGAACAGAGATGATGTGATAGGCCCTGGTCTCTGAGGTTTTGCAGCTTCTCAGTGTTTTTTTTCCAATATCGCGTCTGAAAAATCCAAGTATTTCTTCACCTTCTAACATCATGCCAGCCTTTCAGATCCCAGCATTTGATGCTAAACAAACCATAGGGCTTATGTTTTTATCTTTCAAGCAGATTTTGGTTGGAAATAAGTCAACTATTTACACTACACTGCTAATAAGCAGAGTCTGATCCAATTATCGGTGCAGTAATGTAAACAGCTATGTTGGCAGGAAGTAAACAGCACTCACAAAGCCTCTCTCTGTCTATAACACACACACACACACACGCACACACGCACGCACACACATGCACGCACACACACACACACACACACACACACACACACACACACACACACACACACACACACACGCACACACACAGAAGCACAGAAACACTTGCGCAAATGATCACAGCCAGACACTAGAAGGGAAAAATTGCAACACTGGAAATAATCTCTGTCTTGTTTTCATCTGTATAGACTCTTCTAGTTTATCCACCTGTTGTTTGTTTGCTGTATGCCCAATTAGCAGCTATTCTGTATTTCCAAAAGTTGAACCTGCCCCTTGTTTCACCTCGCAGTGCAGTTTATCTGAGCAAACTGTCTTTTTGCCATGCACAATTGATTCTGAGAAGAAGAATTTAGAGTTTCTGATTTTTCACAACAATGAAGGGTTTATCTGGGGAAAACAAGGATACGGTAATTAGATTAAAAACAAAACAAGCTAAATGTAGGATCTACACATCTGTTTGTATCTGCATCATTGTTTTGGTGTGTATTCAATGATGTAGAATCAATCATTTATATGGAAAAAGGTTCATAAATGTAAATGTAATAAATGTGGACATTACTAAATAGTATTTATCGTTTTATGTTTGATGTGAATGATGTTAATTGTTTTCTTTTTTTGTTTTTTTTCATGGCTGCAGCATGGTTGAAGAGCCCAAGCTAATCTTGAATCCTGAAAAGGTCAGAAAATCATTTCACTTTTTACAAAGCATGATGGGATGGTTTCTGGCTGCTCGTTCCATTTGATCAATTGTAATTTTTCCAGTTGGTTATCATGATACAACAAGGAAAAGCAGGAAAAACGATCATTAGTGAAACTGTATTGCTGGTGATTATTTTCCAGTCAGACCATCAGATGATAAAATCATCACTAGTGCACATAAAAGTGCATTATTTAATATATAAAGTTTTATAATAATACAAATAATAATTCAAAAATAGCTTCTCAGCCACACGTGTGAATCAGGTAAATTGTATGCAATGTTTCTGCACAGTGCTGCAGTTGTTAGCATTGTTAGGTCATACATTGATGGTTTCTGGTTTCAATCTCCGGCCTGTCAAGGACCTTTTTGTGGGCATTATGCATGTTCTCCCCGTGCATATCTGGGCTCCCTCAGGGTACTCCTGCTTCCATAGTCCAAAGACATTCTTGTTAGGTAAATTGGTGCCTCGAGGTGTGAGTGTGAATGATTGTTTGTCTCTGTATGTCAGCCCTGTGATTGACTGGTGACCAGTCCAGGGTGACTCTGCCTTTCTCCTAATGACAGCTGGCATTGGTTCCAGGCCCCCCTGATGACATAATATAGTATAATATAAATATATTGTATGTATGAACAATATTTTAAAAGTGTTTCAATTCATACACAACCAGACATGTTTATTGGCCAAAAGGCACCAAAATCATCTCTAAAAGATTTCAGTTATTTAATACTGAATTGATGGTTTCATGGGCAGCAGGAAATAGTGAGATCTTCTTGTTTCCTGAAAACTGATGAACTGTCTCAGAATTGTCTTAAACATATATTTTGGCAGGCAGATAATTTCTCTAACTTGACAGAAAAAATAGAAAGACAGATGACTCTTTTCACAGATGAGCCACTGACTTGGCTGTCATTTTGTTTTTTTTCTTTGCTCCATTCACATAAAAGAGCTGTCATCTGGCACCTCCACAGGCTGCCAGGAACGAGCGTGTTTGACACAGGTATTTATGACATTATAATTCTTTGTCTGGATCAGGTATACTGCTTTGCATAGAATCTGTCATCGCAAACAAAAGTATAGTGTCATCATGCATCCCTTATATAAACTAATAGCCCATTACCTCATTCAACTCAAGTTATTATAAGGACACATTTATTTTCCTGAGTCAAACTGCACAGACGATATTGAAAATATGAATCACTCAAACCAAAGAACTGGGTAGACGGCTGCGTGTGAAATATGAAGGAGTAAAAACACTTGCCAAAAAGCAATGGTATCCAACTGTGAGTAACCCAGCACTCTGGGACTGTGGACAGTTTGAAGCAAATTAGTTTCAAGCACTTCCTGCTTTTAAGCTATCACATTAAGTGACCATACATTTCTTGCAAATGTTTTGTAAAGAAAGAGGGATGCCTAGATTCAAGCAGAATCATAAAAAATGTATATAATTTGAAATAAAAATGAACATTTTGAAAACAATACACTCTTGTTGTATAATCTGTATGCATTTAAAAAAGGCATATGTTGCAGTGCCACACAGGATGCCTCTCAGGACTGTGGAGATATTCATAAATGAATAAATAAACACTTTGACACTGTTGACTTATTCATGCTGGGCTTTCAGCGGCTGAAATATTTTCACAAGCCACTGAGAAACCTTGAGAGCCAAAATGTGCAAATCAAATAGCTCCATGAAAAATGAATCTCTGTCCCTTTCTTTCTCTCTGAGAATAAGTCTGTTGTCTGATTGCAGAACATTGACATTACAGCCCGCTCTCAAAAGTGAAATCATCTGTTATTTGTCTTCAAAAGAAAAAGCTATAGTTAAATGTGTTTGCAGCCACCAAAAAATGCATTTCATTGATCAATTATCTATTTATGAGACAGGGAAAAAAACACAAGTGTATCATATCGGCACACTACCAATTTACTTTATATAATGTGCAGTACATCCAACATGAACAGGCAGCATTAATAATGTCATGCCTTCCACCTGAGTGAATATAATCAAAACACAGGCATATCTGAGAAAAGCAATCTCATGTTTGTAATTTTTTTCAGAACTCTGATACTCACAAATGAAGAACAAGGAGAAGCTCACATGAGAACCGTGCAATAGTCAAACATTTGATTTCTGTTCTCCCAGTCCAACAACTGCTCTGTCGTTAAGTCAACAACTCTGATAAAGCAATGAGCTCTTTAAACCGTGGACCCACAGCTTGGTCTCAGTCAGTTTAGTTTACAAGAGAAGAGCTCTTGTGTCTGTATCTGTTTCCATTCAACACTGTACTCAAAGATGCCATAGTGCCCAATGAGTGTGACTGTAAAGCGGGGTACACATTACAAGATAATCAGGCCGATTTTTGGGCCCTTCCGACCAAAGTCAGCAAAGGCCTGACTATCTGATGTTCCAACGATTATCTTGCCAGATTCGTCTGTGGTGTGAGGTGTCTTAAGAGTGATTTTAACCTCCCCGATCTGCTCGGAATAAGATCGGGGCCGCCCCGATTTGAAATCATAAATATTAAACAAGTTCAACGTTTACGATCAGAAATCCTGTAGTAGGACGGCCGAGCACAAACTCTGTGAATTGTCACGTGGAATGTAACAATAGCCAATAGGGAAGCAAGCTGACTGAAGCAGGAAGCACAACAAACATTACCATGGCGACAACAGCATACAACGTGTCCTGTAAAACAAACCACAATCCAACTGACAAGGAAAGGAGTTTGACCAAAATGTTTACCGTAATGGGTATACCAGCTAAGAGCTAGCCACGCTTGCCCGCCATGTTTGTTTACTATTAAATCGCGTCTGACCACGTTGTGATAGTAGAGGCTCTGGTTGTCGGCGAATGAATCGGTTAGTGTGTGGTGTGCTGAGTTTCATTGCACACCACACACTATGTGATCTGAAATGTTAATCGGTCAGGATTGTTGTCATGTGTGGGGTCTCTCACATTATCAAAATCGTTTAAGATTTTAAAAATCGTGTAGTGTGTACCAGGCTTAACTTAACCTTGTGGGTCGTACAGAAGCCTATGCCTCACTCTCTGTTGAACAACAATAAATTTGAAAAAGCAATCAAGCATTAAAGTAGCCGGTAGGTGCATAGGCTCGGCAACAGCTGAAAGTAGAGGTGGGCGATATGGGAAAAATATCATATCACAATTCTTTTTTGGCAAAATCCTGATCACGATTTTATCATGATTTTTTTCATACTGATCTTTAGACAGATTTGTAAGTTACTGACCAGTTCAACCAAACGTATTTCCCTGTATAATGTTTGTAAATGCACAAAAACTGCGCTGACAAGTTTAATCTATTTGAAAAACATCTTTGTAGGAGGTCTGGAGGTCTCTCACCCAGAACATCTTTAGCAACAGAAATGTCTTTCCCTCAATTTGATCAATATTTATGCACAATTTGAAGGTTTTCCTCACCACTTTGAAATGATGATTTAGTTATGTGTCCTCTTTTTATGTTCATCAGGAACATTTTCACGCAGTGATGCATTCATTTAAAAACATGTAGACTTCAAATTCTTGTGTTTCTGTTCTATTTTAGCCCTTCAGAGTTCTTACAGCTGTAGCTTCATACAGGCTCTGCAGCCTTTGTTGTTTTTTATGAAATCATTTAGTTTTGTTTATATATAATCAAACATAATACAGAATGTGTTAATTCTGTGACACATGATCAAAGTAAGTTTTACTGACAGAAGAGTTTAATTCATAGAAGGGGCAGGACATTGTTGATTGACAGACAGACAGTCACCATGGTTACTCACTCTCACCTGCCTGCTGCTTTGTAATGTCGTTTAGTGTAATCCCTATAAATTCAGTTAGATCACAAAAGGGTGAGCTTCGGGTGGAGAGGTTTGATAAGTAACTTTTAAAAATTGAGAGAGAGCAGAAAACACAGACAGCAACATTTTAAACACCGGGGTTATATCTCTCATCACTGTCTGTCTGAGCTCCGCTCTGTCTGACTCTCTGCAGACTGTTCACGTCTCTCCGACTCGTTAAACGGTTCCATGTGTCGCTATCCGAGATGTAAACTTAACTGTGCAAACTATGCAGATAAGTTAATTGTTGATCATGCCGTGTCGGTTTGGAAAAATATCAGAGCAGTTGCATATAACCGAGATGGAGTTGTTTTTGCGGTATTTACTTTTAAGTTTTGTTTTCGTTTTCACCGCTGTGGAGCAAAAGAGGGGGCGACGCGTCTGTGTCGGAGCATAAACTGCAGCATGATAGAATAAACACATAAGCCCGGTTCTACGATCTCCCTGCTTTGGCAGATCGTCAGCAAGTTAAAATCCTTCACGATCTAAGATCGTTATATCGCCCACCACTAGCTGAAAGGATGTAAAATTAGAGACACACGCAGCATATTCAGAAACACTACACATTTAAAAGAAAATGCAAACATCCAAAACAAATGCAAATAAACAAATGCACTGCTAAAGAAAAAATGTTGAATGACAAATTACAATTTGGTGTTTAAAGAAAAAGCCATTTCCATTTCTATTTTGCAGTGGGTGGGCAGAGAGTCTCTAAAACTTGTTGAATTCATGGGGGTATTATTTTGAAAAAAAGACAAATGTTCAGATAATTTCAATCATAAGATTCTAAGCACTGTAATATTCCACCGCACATAATTATCTTTGTAAAACAGCTTCAAGTTTCTAGTGACACTTAGGGTCTACAGATGATATTGTTAATGTGTTTTAATTGAGAAGGCTGCATGGTGGATTTATTTAATGCTTTTAATTGTTCCATTGGGCTCTGGAGTTGTTGTTGCAGCAGATTGCTGGCCTCTTTTGTTATATCTTTTAACAGGGCCCCACAATTCTGCTGGTGTCCTTGCATCGAAACAACATAAAAAAACTCCTTGATGAAATGATGGAAGCCACTAAGGAAAATGATGCAACTCAGCTAAACCTTGCAAAATAAAAAAGTTGAAGAAGCCCCCCTCACACAGAGCAAAGAGACAAACATTTATGAGAAAAGAAACTCAAATATAATCACATTGCCCTCATGAATAACCCAGGAAAGCCCTCCAATCACAGCAGGGTATCAACTCCAAAAGAAAAACATGTGCTCCAGCTGTTTGTTTTGAAGTGGTTCATGTAATGAGTTATACTCTTCCAAACAGGGGGAGTTGATGAATAGATAACGGTTTGATTTAATATGTCATTTTGGAGAAGCACCTTCAGGTTCACATCTGTAATTCTTGAGAGAAGAAAGGTCAGAATAACTATGTGAAGAATATGTTTTACAAGTTCTAGTCTCAGTAGTAATAAGTAGTTAAGGTGAACATTACTGTCATGTTAAATCAATACAGATGCATGCGCTAAAGTTGTTCAGCGAGGAACTTTTTGTTTGAGTTGATTTTGGCAACGGAAAGGATATATTTTATGTATGTTCTGGTGTTGTCCTGTATGTACGTATGGTGCAACAGCGTTTCTTTGGGTGATGTTGATTATAAGTGATACCCTTGGTTGTCATGACGTTAACTCAATAGACTAAATTAAATATACCTTCGGGTGTATTAAAAAGGCTGTTTTGGCTTGGCTCTATTTAGTCCTTTGCCAGGAACATATCGTGCAGAAGCGCTGATAGGCATTAAAAATAACAATACAGATAATCAGTCTTTTCTTTTTCTGACGTCTCTGTCATGAGGTGTGAGTATTGCCTCCAAGGAGCTTAAATATCAGACACTGTTAAAAGGACAGATTCAAATAGAAGGAAACAAAAAAAAAGTCCTGACTCTGTGTTTCAAATGAAACTCAAAACTAAATGAAAGAAAATTTAAAAAAAACAGTTTACTTGGTTTAAATCCTATTTTAATTTTGAAAGACGAGCCTGTAAGGAAAGATATAAAGGAGCTATTTTTTGTTTAAAAAAAAAAAAATCTTGCAGTAAATCACCTGAATCTTACAGTTCAATGCTCAGATTTACGTATTTATTTATTGAATTTACTGAATTAAGATAGTGCGGATGTATTAACCAAAAGCAACACACCTCAAAGTCAATATTCTGGAATGAGCAAAATAGTTTAATTTAATCTGTAGTCTTAATGCATAAACATAAATAACATCAAAGAAATGTTAAAATGAAGAACACTTCACAACACACTCTACCACACAGCAGGCAGGGTATCTCAATCACAGTTTTACATACAAAGTGGACACGTTTAGAAACAGATACTATCCATGAGTGTATAGTATGACTGGTTTGTTTTCAACCAAAGTTCTTGCTAAAGTTTGGGTAATTATCACAGTACCTGTCAGTGGCGACTAGGGCTGTGCTCAAAAAATCAATATGGCAACATATCGTCGTGTTCTCCTTGCAAATACATGTATTGATGCAGATGTTACAGAATCGATACGGCTGCAAAGCTGTGATGACAGTTTTAAAAGATCATTGACCTATGGTGCAGTTCACAACAACACCATAGCCATAGCTCTGGGATTAAAATATTTGAATGTATTTCTAGGATCTCGGAGGACCTGAATTGAAGTGTAAAAACAAAAGCTCCACATTATGACATTAGCTCACATCTGCTAAAAAGACAAAGACGAGTGGCTACACAAACAGCGCGAAGATGAAGGAGAATGCACACCTTTCATACAAAATGCCTGTAAAAACATGACATTTACTTAAAACGACTCGTATTACACCATCCGAGAGAAATCAAACTCCAGCATGTGTCCCAAACCTGCCATATTCAACAGTCAACAGCCGTTTTTGTACACCTCGAGGGCCCTTACAAAGCCAACTGAAGAAGAAAGCGCCACACACTGCCAACACAGAGCAGGAGTTTTAAAGAGCACATCATAAAAAAAAGTCCAGCAGTCAGCGTATTCCGACAGTCAGAGGGGCTCTGTTGCCACTGATGTGAATGCTAAAGAAAAGCCTTACAAAGCGTCTGCATGCATATGGGACAGCAGGAGTTTAAGTTGGTTGGGGAAATATAATTAATAGGAGAGCAAACAGTAACGGAGCATTGCTGGCCTCTCTTGCTCTGCTCCATTAGAGGGAGAGAGCATCATTGGCCTGAAATGCCCAGAAACCAGCTGTAGAAGAAGAAAGAGCCGTCTGGAGTCCAAGTGGATACACTAATGAGTTGCTTTGAAAGACACAGCCCTGCTACTGGCCAAAAGGCTGAGGCTTAAGGGAATAACACACACATGTAAACAGCAAGAAACACACACACACACACACACACACACACACACACACACACACACACACACACACACACACACACACACACACACACACACAAAGTGGTGAAGTTGTAGTTGTTACCCTTAAGTTTGGCTGTCTGCTCAGTTAATGAGAGGAGAGGAGGGAATAGGATGTGAGGAGACAGGAGCATAATGTGAGAGGAGTGATGCAAAGTAAAAGCAGGGTAATGGCTGCTGCATGATAATCATAACCTGACACCAAATAAGACGACATGATTATTTCATACACTCCACATTTATCTCAGCCTCCACTGAGACTGACTTACATTATTCTGCAGCTATAGATGACGATGGTGATGAAGGTAGATAGAATGAGTCTGTTAAAAAAAACTCAAGGATGCTCACAGTAAAGCACACACAAAATGACCCCAAACATGCACTGACATATACACACACACACACACACACACACACACACACACACACACACACACACACACACACACACACACACACACACACACATTGAAGGGCAAAGTAATTCATTGCGAATGACATTGCTTTTTTAGCCAAGAACTCCATGGTGCCAACAATCCCTTTAAAATGCTCTCTTGGTGCAGAACAAACATTTTCACAGAGTTACAGCAGGGGTCTTTTGGCATTTTTGCAACTTTTTGCAATGCTTTAAAACGAATGAACATCTATATGCTAACTGTTTCTTTCAGTTGTCTTTTACAGATTAACTGATTTTATTTTGTTTCTGAACCAAATACATAGTGTAACCCACTTGGGATAACATTAGGGATGACCCGATACCGATACCAGTATTCGGCATCGGTCCGATGCCACCTTTAAGTACTCATACTCGTACTCGTAAAACTATGCGGATACAACAGCACCGATACCACTTTACGGCGGGTGTGCGCCTCTTTTCAGTTGAGCGGGTAGGCGGAGAGAAGCGAGATGTCAGCGGTGTGGAGATATTTCAGGGTAAACGATGACGACAAAAGAAGAGCAGACTGCAAACTGTGCACTCCCCAGCCTGACGTGCGTGGCTCACACGCTACAGCTAGCTGTTAACAAAGGACTTTTGGCTCAGAGGAGTGTAGCTGACACGTTGTCAGTCGGACGTAAAATTGTTGGAAATTTTAAGCATTCGGCATTAGCCTACTCCCGCCTGGAGAGACATTCAGCTGCAGCTCAACTAGCCCGTAAGAAGACTCCAACACGACGTGCAGACGTGCTGGAATAGCACGTACTACATGCTACAGTCTCTCACCGAGCAGAAGCGGGTGAGAGAACTGGGAATATTTGGCTCTGAATATGAACTCCCCGACAATCTTACAGTGAACCAGTGGACAGTTCTGGAAAAAACTTTCTCTTTTTTGGCTCCGTTTGAGGAGTTAACCTGAAAAGTGAGCTCATCCGATGCTTTAGCATCAGATGTAATTCCTGCCGTGACCGCGCTTCAGAGACTTTTGACCACAGAAACAGACGCGGATCAGGGCATTAAGTACTCGTAACGGTATTCTGTATCGGTGAGTACCCAAATCTAAGTACTTGTACTTGTACTTGGTTTGCAAAAAAGTGATATCAGTGCATCTCTAGATAACAGTGTATATTCAAACATGTAATGGACCAGTGTCTAGGTTCTCAGGAGGGGTTTGAAAATCATTTGACAGACACAATAAGAACTGGAGCCACAGTGTACTTTAAATGAAAGATATATATTGAAACAAAATGTCTCCTTTAAACCAGCACGAAATGCTTTTGAAATATTAAAGGTCCCATATTATGCTTTTTCTGGTTTTATATGCTCTTTAGTGTGTTTTCCAAGTGTCTTAGTGTCTTAGCTGCATGTAACGATAAAAATTTGTCAGTGCGGCGTCATTGTCAGTGTGAGATCACTGATCTAAGCCCATTGGCTCATTGTGGCAAGCCCAGCAGCTCATGTTTACCTGTTCTCCAGTGTTGCTGCTATTTCTAAATAAAAGAATCTTCAGCATCTTTTGGATCCGCTGTGACGTTTATGGAGGGCAGGGTTCATGTATGAAAATAATACATGGCTTAACAAATACATAAAATGCTGGTAATGAAAGTGAAAATAATAAAATACTTATTAAACTTGGTAACCGATTATATTTTAAAATGGGTAAATACTGTTAAAAAATCATGGATAACTATCAAGAACACCACATATACAGAAATATCTTTATGTATACTTTATTATGTAGCAAGATAAAAGAGCAAAGGCTACGTCTGGTGTTGTGAGTGTTTTCATGGCCACTTTCTCCAGGGTCGCCCTCTTTGGTGCCCACTATCCACGTCTGAGCAAAGTTCTCAGTCTGAAGTTGGTCCCTTCTTCCAGCTTCATGTGCTTCCTCCTCATTGTGAGACTGATTTCTTCAGCCTGGTAGGCATCCATCTCAGCTGTTTGCAGGCTGTTTCTCCTTTGCTGCTGGCGTTTACCCTACCTGGCAAAGCGTAATGTCTGTGTGGCCCAGATGTGGAGAGTTTTATATGCTCTTTAGTGTGTTTTCCAAGTGTCCTGTGCATGTTTAGGCACATCTATGTGCAAAAATTCAAAGTCCGCAGAAACACAGCTTCTCCTACGTCCTCCTGTTAGCTGTAGCATTAGCCGCATGTAACACTAGGTTCTAGACCCCCTCGATAAAAATGTGTCAGTCCGACATCATTGTCAGTGTGATATCACTGATCTAAGTCCATTGGCTCGTTGTGGCAAGCCCTGCAGCTCATGTTGCACGCCCGTTAACTTCTGTAGCACGCCCACGATATGCCGTAGCCTGCGATAGCACAGTAGTGCTAAGGTGCTAATGTTTATGCTACCCTCGGACGGAGCCAGTGGCTGCATTCCCAATACGGTAAAAGAGGTGGGATATTTCCGAGAACCGTGCTGAGCAACTGACCAATAACAACAGAGCGGATCGACAGACCAATCAGAGCAGACTTGGCCCACGTGGGGTCTAGCAGTGGGGGCTCAACAGAGCGTAGCTGACGGACTCAGAGCGTAGAGGGAGCAAGGAGGAGCAGTACATGAAAACAAACACTTTTTTTGGACTTTATTGTGAACGTACAAAAGTAGGTACATAGATTAAATATACGAACCCCAAAAATGGCATAATATGACCTCTTTAACTTAACCACTCATGTGTAATGACAAGGCTCAATTGTGGACAGTGAGCAAGTAAGGCCCCGTGTCTACCTAGCCTTTTTTCCAGGCAGAAAAGCGATGCACGTCTGTCAGGTCTCTTAGGAAAACAGTTTGTTGAAAACGGCCACTGTATGACCAAAAGCTTTTTACTGCATGCTTTATATTTAAAATCATTTTATACCCCAGCCAACACGGAGCAAAGACGATGTGAGTACAAAATACGCTCCGTAGGAGGCTAAAATACAGGATACATCTTGAAAAAAGCACCTGTGACGTGAACAGCGCCTTTCTGAAAAGTTGAAAGATTTTCAACGTGAGCGCTCGGTGCGTCCAGAGTGCTTGGAAGAAAGATGCTGGGCACTGTGCTTTTCATCAAGGCGTTTGCTATCTGCTGCGAACGCTCTCTTTGGAAACAACTGAAAAAGACGCTGGCGCTGAGAAAAGAATGCTAGGTGGACAAAGGGCCGAAACCAGCTGTCAACCAGCTAAAGCTCCAGGGGATAGTGAGATGGTTGCTATCAGGCAAGACCATTGATTGGGGACCAGGTCCACAAATCTAGTCCAAAGCCTCCGAAGAGAGAGAGCAGTTGGGGGACTCTCAAGTTACCAAAATGGAGGACAAGGTGTAGAATAAGACAATGACAACAGGGGATGTTGAAAAAACTGGGAAGCAGTGTCCAACAGGGCCATAACTTTGGCTGACATGTGGAAGATCCCACAAGTGAGGCTAAGCTTTTTAGAGGGTTAACATACAACACCCTTGCTAGTCCAACAAAGTAAACTATTGCTCAAGACTCCAGCCCACAGCACAATCGTGCTGCTTTAAATCAGGTTTGAGGAAGGGCTGATACAGATGGTGCCATGACTGGGTCCTAAATGAACTGGCTGTGGCACATAGCCTCAAAGTGAACAACACAGATGCAGTGAAGTGCAGATACACTTCACTAGGCAAGAAGACCTGTGGTCGACCTACTCAAGGATGCTAATCATGGCTGAAAATATTGTCCCAAGGGAGGAAGGCAGGCTACGAGGCAAAGATGGGAAGTATGTGAGCTGTCTTCGACATGCACAGAAGCAGGTTGAAAGGCATCCACACACTTTTTAAAAGTCAGCTACAGAGGGTTGATGTGAAAATCCATCCAATAATTCCTATAATAAGACACCACTTCTAAGCAGAAGGAGGCACTTTAGGAACTAGGTGAGGAGGTGGAGCACTGAGTATCTGGCCTTGGCACTAAGTGAGGCAAAAAGGGATCCTAGGGTCAGCTGCATGGCACGGTGGAGAGTTGACCCAAGCTCCATCATCTGGAGAATTTCAGACATCAAAAGGGAAAACATCCGCAAAGCAGACCCCCGACTGACAACCCTGCAGTTGTCATATGCAGCAATGCCCTTAAGATAGAATATACCTATGCTTACATTTAAGCTTTTAACATCCTTGATTTTTATCATACAAGAATGTTTTCATTTAATTATAACTTCACATTTCACCTTAAGAGAACAAAGACAAATCATGACATTTCTAAAGTTGTTTTAAGAGTTCAGCTCATTAAAAAACAGAACAAAAAATAACATCGCCCATAACTTCAAACAAGGGCTTTACATTAGGGGCATTCACTTTCAATTATGGAAAATCCCTACGGTTTCCCAGTCATTTCACATTAATTTCATTATTTCTACCCAGTGTTATGACAAGCTTCTACAAGACTTGTCACAGTCATTTATTCATAGATGACTAGATTTCTCTGGGCAGTTCGATTACCCTTGATTTATGTTGTTATAGTTAGAGCAACATCAGCCTGGGGGGGATTCTTCAAGACTACCAGCTAATTCAAGGATTAAAAGAGAGTAATAAAGGTCAAGTGACATCACTGCGTTGAGCTGAGAGAAACAAAGAGCAAAGCCCTGAGGTATAAAGTGATGGCCTCAGTAGCTGGCCTACACAGATGGCTCAAGTTATAGGGCTTAAGATCAACTGAGAGTGTTGGGGCTTTATAGACTGTGACAGGGCAGTGACTCTGCATATTGGTTTTGTACCCCAAACATTAGGCCTTTTTCAGAGTTGAATACCACAAAAAAAAAGAACATATGGATTTTAGTGGCTAGTTTTTATTAATTACAAACAAATGTTTCCCACACCACTACTTCCACCTGCTGCTTTCTGTGCTGATTATTTGGGAGTTTGCCCATGGCTCCTTCAAATAATGTCTAGTTACAGAATAGATGAAGATTGATAAGATCATTAGTTTTAATACCATGCAGAAAGCTAATGTTAGCTTTAAAAAAAATCTTGCCTGGAGAAAAATAAAGTCTAGTTTCTACTCAGGCTCTCGTCGACTTTAGTAGCATATGAAAGGTGAATGGAAGGTCCCAATCGGTCCTAATTGGTCAAATCAAAGAGATGATAAACACTACTATTATTAATATAACCAGGGGTTAAATCAATCTGGGGCTGTCAGCAGCTCAACACTTATCTCTGGAGATGTCTTGAGTCGTTACTCACGGAGATAGGTTTTTTAAAAATGTTTTATTTCAAGTTGCCCTTGCTTGCTCCATTCAGTCAGGTAGCTTTGTTTTAAATTGTGAAATCAATTTTACATTTGCTAAGTCTGGCATCAAAATAAACCCTGAAAAACATTCCCCTCCCCTCCCAACTCATCATCTTTATGTTGTCAAAAGAGCTCCGTGAGCATGATAACTCCTCTTTGTGCAGAGTAGAGGTGTGGATGGCTTTTATCCACAGAAGAGCACACTGCTGACAGCAGAGAAGCAGGACAACTTTTGAGGTGTATTTGTGCCGCAATATCATTAGTACTATATGGTTTGAGGGTAACACCTTGAGACCAAGCAGATAGTGGGAGCAAATGATGCAATCATTTTTTTTGTGAATCAGGCCCTTAATATAGCTCAACTAAGCTGCTCAGGGTTTTGTTTTTTTTATTAAACACATTTTTTTTTTTAAAAACCTCAACTTGTCTTGTGTTTGATTGGTATAATCTCTAAATAAAATTATAGTAAGGCATCTGCAATCAGTAAAATATTGCATTGAATCACTCTGGTGTTTTTTGCTTAAAGGATCTGCAATGTTCTTGCATGTTCTTATAATCATGGGTTAACTTATCTTGTTACCTGTTACATGTTTTCTTGAGATTCCACTTAATTATGGACTTGTTGTTGCCATCTAGGTATCAAAATGTTGATTACTGTAAAATCTCCTGGGAGGATCAGCTGTGATCTCTCCATCTAACTGTCTGCCATTTCCACTTTGATCTATCGACAGTGGGCCTCCACTATCATGAATACAGCTATTGCCTTTCATGATGGTAAAAGCAATTAGACTGAAGTTGTGACCTTGAAAAACCATTAATTTTTATCTTGAGATAACAAGATAATTAAGTCAGGGTCTTTAGATAAGATGAGTTAAAAAGCATGTGGAACAATGACTGCGCACAGGACTGCTGAGGTCACAGCTGGCTGAAAATGAAGCTTGACTGTCTGCTAACTGCTATTGTCATGACTAACTTCTTGAATGGCCATGAAACAGCCTTAATCATCCTTAAGATTCACAATATTTCATTAAAATCAACTCTAAAGGTAGCTAATGATTAATCAATGACTTGTCTTAAACACTTAATGGGATCATGTCATTTTAGGTGGCAACAGCTTTATAGTCTCTCAAACTCTTCTGCCTCACAGGCCTCTGCAGGTATTTTTTTAGATTTCTTAAGCTGATTCATCTTCTGACTGGAAGGTAAGCCAGCTTTTGAAGAGTGTGAATTCAGCTCGGCAAGAGTGCCAATTGTAATCAGTAATAACCAGACCTCCTGCTGTTCTAACAAAAGGGTGGGGGTGCAGGATTGGTTTGTGTTGGTTCAAAAAACAACTTCAAATTGATCCAGGACCAACACTCGCTGGGGCCCCAAGGTTTCCGTACTGACATGCCTGCTTTGTGTCCGTCTGTCTAATATGCTGCTCTTTGACCGATTGGAGGACCAAAAGCTATTTTTAGACTCAGTCCCATGGTACTGACAGCCAAGTCCTTGAGATGTCTGTATAAAAGCCTGAAGGAATATATTACTTGTATTGTTTGTTAATGTGGACACCATGGGTCGACTTTTTCAAAGGACAGTGCCCTAAGCCATATGCTTTTATCACTTTAGTGCAGCACAATTGGTTTAACCTAAGACACAACACACACACACACACACACACACACACACACACACACACACACACACACACACACACACACACACACACACACACACACACACATACAACACAACACTGTACAATTGTTTCCCCTGACCTGCTGGGATTTGGTGGATAACTGAAAAGCTGTGGACAAACCCCAGCAGGAAACACTATGCCTCAACACAACACACATTATTTCTGTTTCTTTGTAGTCTCCCTCTTTTTTACCCTCACCTACAACAGTGAAAGCCTGCACAGTGAGATCGCTGAGATTCATATAGTGAGGCAGGCAAACACATTTACAGCTCTCTAGGTTGTCCCTTCTTGTTATTGAAAGAACCGGTCCAAATAAGATTAGGGCAGCTCTATGGTGTGGCCGTGTGTTACTTGTTTTATCATATTTTAATTGTATTATTGTCACTGGGAATTCTTTCTGTGTACCAAATTCCCAATCACTGATTTACAGAATAATGAGCTCATTTGAATTGATCTGGACAGAAAGTCATTTGAATCAAACTCAATTGAACTTGATTTAATTGCCATCATTAAATTCGGCATTGATTTCAACACAGCTGTGGTGGAAAAACACAGAGACTAGCATGACAACCTGATGAAGCTGTAGTCTTTCCAGCAAGTATGGACCAGATTTCTCCATTTAATAGCATTAGAGACCTGGAATAAAAGCTCCAGTTTGTCACTTAATAATGTTAGTGCAACATTTCCATGGTAAGTAAAAGGAAAACAAATTGGGGTTTTGAACCGCAGAATTACATTACATATGAAAAGTATTAGCATGCTTTTATTTCGGTCCTCCTTTACGTCTAGGGTGGAATAATACGAAGACTGTGTTGTTTTTCATTTCTTTTTAGTCTGCATTTTTCCAGAGTTTGTGGCCACATAATCAAAACTGTCAATATGTCATTAGTCAGTACAGCTGGGTGTCATGTCGGTTCAGCCTGGGGTCAATGCGGATATTAACTGTCTGATTTCTCATTCTGTTTTCATTGCTCAACCACTCATGAAATCCAATACAAGCACTGAAGAGTGAGCACCCTGGTTGTGTAACACCTGCCCTCTGTAAATGGCGGGGAGGATGAGGAGGATTGACATGTGTGTATCTAAATCTGCAGTGCAAATATGACCAATGAAGGTGAAGATGGCGCCATTATCTTGCAGTGGGGCGCCTATGTGTGCATGTGTGCACAATAGTGCATATATGAGCTATACAGCGCTGTGAACCACAGGGATCAGAGGAGATCAAGGGGTTAATTGACTGCTAAGCCTCCATGCTGTTGCGATCAAACACTTCCAAGTTGCATGATCACAGTCAAAACCTTCTACATGCAAGCTGCTGCTAGATCCTCTCCAGCAAGGTCACAGCTGATACAACTTTGGATTTGTCTGGATTTCTAGTGAGAATCCTTGAGAACCTTTTGTGTGTGTGTCAAACTACTCAGATGTGTGTGATCTCTGAATCCCTGTGTTACTTATTTTCTGTTGTCATGGTGAAACTGTTAATGTCAGTTTAATCTGATCCAAAAGCTTCTGTTCATCTTTGCATGTTTGCTTTTGTATCATATAAGAACTACTTTGTATAAGGTATACCATCATTTTTACATTACAATCCTAACTTAAAGTGTGAATACATATGGAGGGAAAAGAAGATATGTGTTGGGTTGATACAAGGGGATACACAAGGGGAATATAAAGGCAAAACATTTGTCTTTGGGGGGAATGGAAATAGATGACACTGTGAGGACTTTTAAATTATGCGTAGCTTGCTAATTAGAGATTTAATGGGTACACACATGGCATCAGGCTCAATCTTTATGTCCTCTTACGAAGGTCATTTTATCAATATGCGACAAAAACAGCATTACTAAAAACTTTCTTATATCATTCTTACATTGATATGCAATATTGGATTTCAATGTTATTCTCTGATAGAAGTTAAATAACATGAACTCCTCATTGTAATTTATTGATCAAACAGACTCCATTTAAAACATTAAATAGCCTTGAGCTGGTTGAGCACTTTTCTAATCCTCTGACTACTCAAAGCGCTTTTACACCGCAGGTCACACCTACACATTCACACAATGATGGCCGAGGCTGCTCTGTAAAGTGACCATCAGAAGTAACTAGCCCCATTCATACACATTCATACGAGCCAACGAAGCAATGGGAGCAGCTTGGGGTTAAGTGTCTTGCTCAAGCACACATTGAACATGTGGATGCAGGAGCTGGGGATTGAACCCCAGAACAGTTGAGAGACGACCGACTCGACCAACTCATCCTCGGCTGTTCCCGGCGAATAGATATTCTGCATGGAGTGTTTACACTTTGAATTCTGTTTTAAATATAATAAAGACATTGTGGACTGTGCCATCTAATAAACTGATATAGGGAATGATTCACTTCTTGTATCTTCCTTTAAATTTTGGACTGATTTATCTCACAGCCCTCATACTACAATATAATTCTTTTGAAAATGGCTAAAAAATGTATTTTTGAACAGTCTGGCACTGTTTATTACACATAAATTAACAAACATTACCTCAGGTGGGATTACTCATCTCTAAATCCTCATTTGACTTTTCTCCATAATGTTTGCTTCTGGGAGAGATCCAGCTAAAAATCCACAAACACTCAAATGCACAAACTTGTATCCGTTTGATAAATGCCATCTGTACATGTGCAGGTGTGCATTCGTGAGACCTGATTATAGGCACAATCAACATCATAGAAGGAACCCCACTGTGCTCCATCTGTGAGCAAAAACTCAAGATAAATGGGCCTCTGAGATTATAGCTGTGTCAGTGTTTTTATTAGGATTCCTTGATATAAATGAAAAAAAAAACCATTACAGTAGCTCTAAACGTAGCATCATCACAGAGCTGAACAGACACAACCAAAATATCGCCCCATTGCAAAGTGGTCCATGACTAATCTGAAGGTGTGGGTTTAAATGTGACAATATGCATTCTATTACATGTGAATGCATGCCAGTTAAGGTGTAACATCAACATCATCATTCTGTTAGTACATATTCATGACAACTGATGAACAGATTAATTTGTGTTGACATTACTACTGTATGTCAAAATGCTCCTGACATAATTATTTTACAGTTTACTTTGATAATGCAACAAGCTGCTGAAGGAAATAGCATAAAGACTCTTAAGACAAGACTTTCACTTCCTGTGACCTCTAACTGACCCTTAGGGTGCGGTCACACTGGCCATCCGTACTGTGCCCAAGCACGCTTCAACACTAAAGTCCAGTTAATTTGGCCAGTGTGACCGCTTACACTTCCTTGGCTTTGTCACACTTCGGAGAGGTGTGCTTCGGCACGGTACACTTCATGCATGAGCACAAGCACGCGAGTACACACTGCTGACAGCCTTCATTATGGAGAAATCCAGAGTTTTGTGGATGTATCTGACTAAAATGACTCAATATAAGCCACAAAGTAGCTGTCATGTTCTTTGTGTTGATCGCCAATATTTTTTACATTTATTTATGGCTGTGTCTGATTAAAATGGCTTAAATTAAGCCGCAAAGTTTGTAAAGTAGCTGTCATGCTCTCTGTGTTGTTCTCCGATGTGCAGACGCGGACTCGACTACGCGTCCCTTTTTTTTCTCTCTCTCTCTCTCTCTGTCCGCCTGTTTGCAAACTGAGCACGCTTAACATAAAGCATGCATGTGCTGTATTACAACGTTATGTACAAGAGGAAATCATGCTGAAGCACAGTTAGTCCTGGCCAGTGTGACTGCGGGCCGTGCAGGCCAGCGTGGGAATGTCGCAGCGGGGGGCCAATCGTGCTTGAGTACGGCACAGTACGGATGGCCAGTGTGACTGCGCCCAAAGACCTTATGCCAATGTTACATAATCTTATTAGTGCTGACACATATTTAAAAAGAAAATCTAATTTAAAAACATTCTGATGATCTGAGTGCTCACCGTTGATTAAGTCCTGGTGTTAAAAACTTTGTTCGAACCAAGTCATATCTTAAAGAGGCTTTCAGATATGTGCTGATTTAGAGTCCAATAGCGCTGGGCCTTCAAATTAAATGTGTGACTTCAACCCAGGTGTCCTTTAATACCACCTTTAACCTTTAAGATCTACGTTTACATTGATCAATACACATACCACCAAATTAGCTTTCAACATATTCCAATTTCTTTGGTTACATGATTCTTGGAAACGTGCAGAAAAAAAATGTAAAAAATACAAAAAAGCTTGTCTGTGTAACCTGATGACATACAGAAGCAAGTAAGACGAGAGCAGAAGAATGTTCAGTTTGCTTTGAAACTGTCCAGTTTCTGCCAATTAGCTGAAATAGTTTTTATGTAGGAGCAAATTTAAAGATTAGATAGATAATAATGGCTTGTTCGATACATTTCCTGTACTCTATTGCAATTGTAGGACTGTTCTATTAAAACAATAAATACAAATTTGGAGTTGTGCTTTTGCGCTGTTTCAAAATTAATTTGGCACGTTTTAATTGAAAATAAAGGCACCTTCCCAAAACTTTTGGTAGCCTCGACATATCAAAAGATCACAAACCCTAGCTCTAACAAACCATATATCTGCTTTATTCCGCCTTTACGGAGACTTTACCTGGGAGAATGATAAGTGGAAATTTATCTCCAGTGGTAATGTATGGAAACAGCCTGTCTGTGAAATCGGCGTGAAGTAGTGTATGAGTGTATTAGTGTCAGGATCCTTTCCGGGTTTTTTGGAAGCTGTTGTCTCTCTCCACATTTCACACTGGTCAGATGTTCAGGTACAACAAGATGCAGACCTGCAACGATTGGATCTAGAATCACAGAAGTGAAGGAGACCATTTACATCTTGTCCCAGATGTTGAAGGTCAGGTTGCCGACTTGTTTGGCCACATCAATCAGAGCTCCTGTTAGCAGATATGGATCAGCCAGCAGGGTGCACTACTGGGCTCTATCCATTGCAACCCTGCAGTTGTTTAGGAATGAGACATCATCAGCTCTCAGGTCTTCCTCTGTGGCTTTGACTGTATCGGAAAGGGCTGCCTTTTCTCAGCTCAAAGCATTAGTTATCTCCTTTATAATCAGACTCTTCTTCTCCTCTTCCTGACTTGGCACTCATACCTTGACCTCCTTCTCCTCTCCAAAAAACAAAAAATCACAAACATCTTCTCTTACAAAGTGCACAGTCGTGTGTTTGTTTATCCTTCCATCAGCTCTTAAGACAGTCTTTCCAGAAGCTGTGGCTACATGACAGGAAAACAGGATTCTCAAAGATCTCACAGCAGACTGGACAGCAGAGATTTTGTTCCATCAAATAAGCCATTTTCTCTCTGTGTGAAGTTAAAAACACAGCTGTTAAAGGTACTGTCAGTTACAGCTCCACTCCCTCCTCCAACAATTCCACTGAAATGCACTTTGACTTTGACTCAAGTTAAAAAATTTAAAAAAAAACCTCATATTCAGCATGTAGGATGTCAGCTGGTGGAAGCAGTGCTCTTGTTCTCCAGTTTTCTCTCCTGTAGCTGCTCCTCACTCTGAGGAAGTTGACAGTTCAATTTTTTTAGCACAGTTTTAGTCTGCCTCTCTTTTCAGTGAGGAACGTTTAAATGACTGTTTCCTGCTTTGTCTCATGTTTTTCGGGCAAGGGTTTTGAACGTTCTGTATGAAGGAAAACCCTCTATGTGAAGAGAAAAAGATGCAAAATGCATGGGTCGCAATGCAACACGGGAACCTACAGGCTGTTGACAATTTAGCTTTTGAATAATCTCTATAAACAGACTTCTGCATACGAGTCAGCTAACAAGCCAGTCAGTGAGATCATTCTCAAAATATAGCCCAATTATCTTGTCTGAAGATGCTAAAGCCCGAAAAGGAATGCTAGTCCCTGGACATCCCTGGTCCATATTTGGAAAAACCAGAAGATAAGAAAAGTGTGTGGGATCCCAGCAGCCACATCATCGTCCTACAATAGAAGATGTATCCAAGATTGTGTTTCAACCAGTATTAAATCTGTATCTTCTATTTCTGCTATGCCACCACAGATTTCTGAATTTGTGTTATTGGCTGCATTCAGGGATTTATAATGTTATTTCTGGTTTAGGTGACACCAAGGTTAGTGCTTGGTCTGTGAGAATGATTTTGTTGTTTTGGGCTTCCATGCTTAAAAGGGTTGGCTACTTTTTCATGTTTAAATGTTTATGTCATTGCCCTACTTTGACAAAGGCCAAAGAAACAAAAAAGTATAGTTTTGCTGCTGGACATGTTACTTCACGTCTTCAAGTCTGCCCAGTTGGTATTGGCATCATTGTGGTGCTTCATGGCGATGGTCTTAAAGATAAATGTCTCAAATAGAGTGCCACTGATTTGGAAAAAAAAGGCTTTTGACTCTCTCAGTGTGGTGTGATAATGCCAGGGAGGCTTTGAAGAAACACTGTGAGAACATATGCAGGAAACCATCTGACTGGCCAGTCTGTATTACTGGCGTTACTTTACTGGAGCTCACAGGAGGCAGAAACTATCATGACAGAACTGTTTGTCATCTTTTCTTGTTGTACTTCTGACCACGGTTTACAGCATAAATTCACTAAACCACAACGCCAGTTATTATATGCAGTGCTGGGAATGAAGTAATCAAGCAGCAGCTTTTAATTGTTTGGCTAACACTGAATGTCTGTTTAAATAAAAATATTAAGTATGGATTCACAATCCCCCTGTTTAACTTCCAGCCATATCATCTCAATAAGCTTAAAGGCAGGGTCGGTCATTTTCGAAAGCTTGCATGATTTTGAAAGAAGCATTCCCTCAGTGCCCCGTCTGCACCCACGCCCCTCACTTACATGCACAAGCGCCATTGGTCCAAAAGCGGAGCTCAGCTCATGCTTTGAGTGTGAGCTCGTGCATGCATGGGGTAGAGAACGAGCAGGGAGACAGGGAGGCGTGATTGGTTCATCAAATTGGTACCTCCTGGCAGACATTGGTCAAAGTCAATGTTTACAACTGATACAGGATTTTTTTTGTTCTTTTTCAGAGTACATGAATTATTCATGTCTGTCAGGACTTAAAGACAATTTCAACCAAAAGTGTGTAGTAGTAAAGTGTATCTAGAGAAAATGACCAACCCTCCCTTTAAGCTTTGTTTAATCAAGGCCTCCTGTAGATGGATCCCGTGCCCCATGAAAAATATATTTGTAATATTCAGTGTTGAAAGTTGTCTATAATGTTTGAATTTCAAGTATGTGCTGTGTTTGCTGCAGGTGGGTCAAATTATTCCACAATTAAAGAACATCAGACAGTTGAGGTATAGGTTTGGATTATTAAAACAATATTGACAACTAACTTTATAAAATAAAATACAGATGACAAAGTATCTGCTGATGAGAAATCCTTGAAGCTTTATCAAAGGCTTTTGTCATCATCTGGCAGCAAAACTGAGATTTTTTTTTTTTTTGGATCATTGTTGCACTCCTGACATTTCCCAAAAATATTTTACTGGTCATCCTATAATCAAACTCCTGCAAGACATCAGGGTGAGTGATCTGTGCTGCAGCAGGTCATAGTCAAAAAAATTCACCACAAGCGAGTGGGCAGGAGTGATGGAGTTTATATCCTGTGTAAATACTCTTTTGTTGAAACTGTAAATACAATCAATCACACATAGCATTGATATGAAGGCAACAACTGTCATGACAGAGTCCGACTCTGTTGCTTAGTCTTCCATCTTGGATATAATGAATCATAACATGAATGTGACTTCTTTAGTTAAGTCATGCTCTGCTTTCAGGGACCCTCCCTCCCTTAAATTTGGCTTAGCAAAAAGTGAGAAATGACAAAACCTGGCATCTCAAAGGTGGTCAGGACAATACTTATTCGAAATGTAATAGTTTATTATTATTATTTATAAAATTAATAAAGCTACTAGTTAATACATGCAATAAAGGGACATTTTTGGAACTAGTCTGAAGTCAAAAACTGATTATCTACAGTTCACTGGATTTACTGATTACTAGCTCTTCCAGCTAGAACACAGTGTAGCAGTATAGTTTAAAAATGTTAAGATTTGTGACTGCTGGAGCAAATCAGTTTGAGGGCAGATGTGTGAATGTGGATGCAGGTACCAGTGCATTTGTAATCCAGGGTCTGCCAGGAGTGCAGAAGCAAGAGGGAATTACCATCTGTTAGTCCTCTGCCAACATCCAACGTGGCACTAACCATCTTGCTCATGCATAATTACCCCCACACACTTACGCTCCACGATGCTGATTCCTTTTCACGAGATCTTCTCAGTAGTTGCCTCGGCTCACTCATAAAGCCTGATTGAGCAGCAGATTACAGAGTTGGATTAACACAGCTGACTGCAGGGATCGCTTTAAAAGTGTAGAAAACTGTTTCCCCTGAAGTCTGAGGTCCGGGTTCAGTACAGCTACACTAAGCTTTGCTGTGGGATGACTTACAGTGGGCACATTGCCGATGCATATTAAACTGTTTTTAATCAGCTCCTTCCCATGCATGACTTACTTTTCATGTTTTAAATCATTTACATAATTTAAATTTGCTACAGCAGGTGCAAAACTCATTCTCTCTGATTGTGATTTTACAGTTATCTCAAGGAAAATCAGTCTTTCTGCATAGTGGGAGCTCTGTAGCACATTTATGATCTCAGACAGTCCAGTCACATACTCCTGCTACTGTAGCACTGCTGTCTGCAGGCCAGAACATCCTGCAAGGAGAGAGTCTTTCTCGAACATCCAGCTTGTCTGTCTGTCTAGACATTTTCCATATGCAAAGACGCAGGGAGATTTTCGATCGCCTTTTCTGTCAGCTTGACAAGTGTAGACACTGTTTTTCTGCTGTTTCTACATGAATGCTGGTTTCACACTAAATGGAGGGCTTTCTTAATTCAAAGTCAGACACAGAAAAGGGACAGAGGCATTCTGCTGAATACAAACAGCTACAGACCATGCATAGATATTGAATAGTCACAAATGAAAGGGTAAAAAAAGTGAAAACGATAAGGTTGTTTAATATGCTCCTCCTGTTCTTTGTGTACATCCCTGCTCTTTTTTTTTATCAGATGTGAAAATGTCTTAAGACCTGCATTTCTCTCTCTGTCTCTCTTACCCCTTCTCCTTTCATTTCTCTGTCAATTTCAGAAGCCTTTCCTCTTATCTCCAGATCTTCATTCTCTTCCATTTTATCCCTTTCTGCATCTTCCTTTAATACTTCAGGCAGTCAAAGCAGAACAGACAGCACGCTCGGAGAACAAAACAGAGCAGGCTGTCAGAGAAAGTGAGCCTCAACAATTCACCTCTTGTCGTCTCTCATTTCTTTCCATTCCCTACCTGTTTTTTTTTTGCTAATCTAATGGCCCACCTGCTTTTCTGGTTCCTTTTTGGAGCGTTTTTTAATGCACAGCCTTTTACATTTTCCTCTCCTCTCCCCCTCCTCTCCTCTCCTCTCCTCTCCTCTCCTCTCCTCTCCTCTCCTCTCCTCCTCCTCTCCTCTCCTCTCCTCTCCTCTCCTCTCCTCTCCTCTCCTCTCCTCTCCTCCTCCTCTCCTCTACACGCCTCTCCACGCCTCTCTCTAGAGAACCCTCTGTAGTGTCGAGGGGTGATATATCATTCCCCTGGGCTTTCAGGGAGTCAGGTAGACTGTTAAGGCTGTAGGTTCTCTGGGCGGTTGATATACTGATAGCCTGAGGAGATTTTTCTGCTGCTGTTTACATCCTCGCTTCTATTCTGTGTACTTTTGACTGTGTGTGAGCATGTGTGCACATTGCACGATAAGGTTCTCATATAGCTGTTAAAAACATGCTCATTAGCATACAAAGATTTTGCAATCATGTATTTTCATTCAGTAAACATGCAAGATATGCAAAGCATAAATATGTAACATTCATGCTCTGCTGTGTACATCTTTCATAGTGTCACACACACACACTCACACACACACACACACACACACACACTCACAGGCATGCTCAGGGGTATGGATGACTCATTAACTCAGCCACTTCCATGCATCCCTGATTAAATTGATACCGATAGATGGAGCAGGAGGGAAAACAACCTTTCCTGTACTCTCCCTGAAATTTCTCTCTCACATGCTGCCTCACACCTCCCTCTCTCTCTCTTTCTCTCTCTCTCTTTCTCTCTCTCTCTCTCTCTCGCTCTCTCTCTCTCTCTCTCTCTCTCTCTCTCTCTCTGCCTCAGCATCTCGCAGCCACTGGCAGCATTGACAGTGAGCAAAGAGACCCTGCTTTCACACACGGCACGGAGTGGAGCCAGCACTGACGCGCAATATCACCAAACCACACACACACACACACACACACACACACACACAGTCACACATGCACAGGGAAAAAACGGAGGACGGAGGCTCCAGCTGTAGCATGTCCACCAGCTGCAGTCAGACATGTAGGAGGAGGAGGAGGTGCTCTGCTCGCTGTTCCATGTCCGCTTCAGTCCTCTAAGCACCTCCCATCCCCCTTTGAAAGCTTGCTCCCTGGCTCTGCGGCTGCTGAGGGGCTAGATGGAATGACCCGGGCGAGCTGGAGACACAAGGAGATGTGCTAGACGGGGCTGCTGGCTGGAAGGACTCTCTGATCCTTGATCCCCCCTCCTCTCTTACCAGGCTGAGATATACAAGGCAGACCTCTGATCTGCCCCACAGATGCATGCCCATATAGGAGGGCATAGCCGTGTAGACCAGGGGTCTTCATCAATCACAGCCCCAGAGAGGAGGACCACCACAGAGTTACGCAGGTAAGAGGCTCCACAGCTGGGCTGGATTTCCATTTATATTGATCTGAGATGATGTGAAGGAATTAGTGTTTATGTGCCGTGTGATGTTCACATGATTTCTGTCATTCAAATCTCTTTTGTGTCATCTGTTGGTTTTAATATATTTGGTAAATGTTTCGCTTTGAGGGTCTTGATTGTGCTTGCCGGCTGTGCTGCATGGTCATTGATTAAAGGGGAGATGGGTCCAAGGATGAGCGCTGTGGCAGCATGATAATGGAATATGTCTCCTGGAGGACATAGTCCGATATCCATCAGACGTCTGGGGAATGTCAGAGTGGATAAAAAGGTACAATAGCCAGGAGGAGCAAGGCAAGAGCAAAGAGGTGCAGATAGAGAGACTGAAAGTAAATGGCAATTCATTTGATACATGTGAGAGCCATGTTCAGTGGGCTCCTGCTGTTTTTTGAGTATTCAGCATTGCGTTCCCTCTGTGCTTCATTTGTAATTCATACATTCATCCCACACTCAACATTTGGCTAGGTTTTCAATTAAAGTCAAGGGCTGTGTTTCAGGGTATAGCTGGGAGAGCTTGGGTGTACATCGTTTTAGGAGTTTGAAAAAAAAAAAAATGGTTTGTACTGTTTATGGAGAGCAGGAAAAGCCCATGGGTGTGAGGGTGGTGCTACCCCAAGCAAGGCAGGGTGGAAGTTGGGGTGGAAGCCCAGGGACAGAGAGGGAACTGTGATGTGATGCATCATTTGATTGAGAGCTGCACCAAGAGAAAACACATGTTGGAGTGAAAATGAAGACTAAAAATATAGAGGTTTAAATTTGCTTTTCAAGCTTTGAGACTTTTCTGCACCGTCCAATGTTTAAAGTGAAAAAGGTTGGTTGTCAAGCACAAGATTCTTACCCAACACTAATACTCTAAGGCCTCATACATGTCTCTAAAATGGTTATAGTTCTTTTCTTCTTCTGTTGATGTCAATGGCGGATGCAGCAGCAACAGCAGCAGCAGCCCTAAAGTGCATTTGAGAGATTGGCCCATGGTGGATGTGCTTATTCAGAGGTGCCCGTGGCTGAGAGAGATGAGCTGTCCAGTGTCGTTGCGTGGAGCATACATCACCAAACGCACGGCTTTGGACCCAGGAGGAATCAACAGAAGGAAAGTCATTACTGAGATGACCAGGCTACCTAGATCTGATCACGTGGACAGACAAGTTGTGGAGAAGCTGGGCAAGGCTGAGAATGGAGAGAATGAGACAGGTGGAACTCAGGGAGGCAGGCCGGGCAGTCAGACAAGGAGAGAGCACTCTCCTCAAAGCTATGATTAATTTCTAGAGGCGGTGCATTCAGCATTTGCCAGAAAATATCAATATTTTCCATTATCCAGCGTGTTTGAGAGTGGATGCTGGCTGGTTTAGAGGTTTGTTTTAAAAGCAATGCTGCCACATCTATGGTATGTGGATGCCACTCAGCCTGACAGTGGATTGGATGGTGCTTGATTGAGTAGACGCCTGTGCTTGCTTTTGTCTTTTTTTCCCCCAGAAATTTCATGTGTTGGTTGACTGTGGGAGGAATTTATTTGGCAGTAAATAGACCCACAGGCATCACTGGACAATAGGAAGTTTTCAGATAACTTTTGTGTAAGGACTGACTTTTAATTATGAACAATCTGTGTTTTCTAAATGCCTAAAATGTGATTAAAAGCAAAAGAAATGATGCCTGTAAACGTGCTGTACGTTGTGCTTTCACAAACAGCTGCTATTTTATCTCCTGTGTCAACTTCTGCTTAGTCATGAGAGACAGAGCCGAACAGCCCCAAGGTTGGAGAGTCAAATAATGCAAGTTATGGTGCAGCCTATAGTGCACAAATGGATAACACATAATTACACTATGGCCTGCTTAAACATTATGAATAAAAGAACCACCACAGAGAAATACCAGGCCTGTTCACGCTTCAATTCCTTTCCATAGAAGTTAGTTCGGATCCCATGCATGGGCTACAGTCCTCCAAGCAGACAGCCGACCCCATGGATCCTTCCCCACATGTCAAACACACACACTCTCTCTCTCCGATTTCCTGCTCTATCCACTGTCCTCTTAGATAAAGGCATAGAAGCCCAAAATATAATCTATTACAAATCCAAACAGCATCAAAGTATCAATGTCTGACTCACATGTAAGGAAGGGCTGGCTCATGCTACTAGCTCTGAAGAGGCGCATAAAAGCACTATCAAAACAGACTTGGCCCGCCATAAAACCTACAGACACTATTTACAGTGGGAGGCATTAAGATAAAGATCATTATTTCTATCTCACAAACACTTTATGCTGGTTGATGGCACTTTGATCATTTAGGTGCAAGAGATGTGAACACTCTCAGAGCTACCCATGAATTCACACTCACTCTTCTCCCCTGCTGGGGTTGATTTTAACTCTCAGCACTTCCTCATCAGTCTTTTTGAGGCTAAATGATTTTAGGGCTCTTAAAGCTCTGTAGGATCTAAAAATAAATTAAATCCACTGGATTTTATGAGTGAAGCTTTCTTTAGATTCCAAGTATTCATAATTAGCAGCAAACCTTACACAAAACACCAAATGATGTCTTTAACACCGTCGATCTTCCTTGATGTGACACGTTGAGCATTTTATAGCCAGTGCTTGTTTATGCCAGTAGTGTAGAATGACAGTACTTCCCTGATGACGTCTGCCAAGTATTTCAAAACATGTAGCTGAAGAGTCACGTCAGGATACACTCACTTACTCTGTCCATCTTAATCAAGTAACATGTCAATGAATCCAATGGTTAATTTTATGATTTTATTTGCCCCACAGACAATATTTGTCTGTGGAATTCACTTTTAGGTAACTTCATAATTGGCTTTGGTATCTCTTGGGTTTATCATGATACTGAAAAGAGAGATACTTGTAATGTTTCTATAGGGACAGGATAGTCATTGTGACCATGAAGATTTGTAAACCATCAGAGATTTGTGGGAATGTTGAAAAAGACTCCCTTTCTTTCTGGCTGAATAATATTCTAGAAGGAGGTACACTGCAGTGGAGAGGAGTATGACCTGATGTTGTACGATCACAGGAATATTTCATGAAAACAGGCCAACATAACTACATGCCAGATAAACGTTTCCTTCTGATGGGAACCATGTTGCTAAAAACGACAGACTAAAGACTACAGAGAGAAGCTCTTTCTGCCCCCCGTGACAACTAAAGGCTAAATCGAAACATAAACGTCCATTAATTTCCCATGGAAAAAGGCTGAATTATGAAAAATGGATTGAAAAGGCAGAATATACTGTCGCTATACATCTAGATATTTAAATAACTTGAATGATCGATACATAGATGGACGGATAGATGGATACATAATTGACAAACACGTGGATGGATGGATGGATAGAACTAAACAGGGCAGCAAAGCCCTTAACAAAAGCAATAGAAAGCTATACAATACATCTCTCCATCTCACTTGTTCTTTCTGTTGTGGTCACCCCTGACAACCAGCTGATTCTGCTGC
Source organism: Labrus bergylta (assembly GCF_963930695.1). NCBI lineage: Eukaryota > Metazoa > Chordata > Actinopteri > Labriformes > Labridae > Labrus > Labrus bergylta. Next base: position 12,238,965 of record NC_089203.1, on the reverse strand, counting down.
TGCATACAAGGGCCTATCTGGCTGAGTCTAACACGCAAATGAGGAAATAAAAAAAAACACACACAACAACAATACCCCCCAGAACAACAGCGCAGTAATAAACTGGCAGTGTTACTGGGGCGATAAATATCTGAGTAACAACATGCATATTAATTGGTCTTTTGTGCCAGCAGATTTCAGAGAATCGCGTTAGAGCTTTGCAGAGGAGCAGTGCAGTGTGAAGTCATCTCCTAACTTGGCCAGGATCCCAAACTATCAACTGGGAAAAAGAAGACAAAACACTTGCAGCGAATGGAAAAATGAAACCTTAATTTGAACCATTAATTATAAGATGCCCTGGTTGTGCTATGAACATCTTTCTGTTTGGATAGGGAGATGTTTTATCCAGAATCTATATCAGACATTAGTGTTCCCTTCAGAGCCATCAACATGGTATAGCAAAGGATGCTCGGGCACTTGGTCTATATCAAGTTTCAGTTGAGATTTTATTGAAAAATCACTTCCCTCAAAATGATGAACAGTTGTTACTTTGGATTTCTATCTACCATCAGTTTAAAACGTCTCTGCCATTATTTAAATGTGATGTGAATGGGTGAATGTGTAATGCAGTGTGAAAAGAGCCTGCAGTGATCAGATAACCAGAAAACACCATACAAGTCCATTATCCATTTAGCAATATTGGCTCTAATGGGGATTCTTTCATACATGGTACAGCCTCAAGGAGACAACTGGAACTGCAGGCTTTTTTTTGCACTTCTGCATTGGTTTCATTTTTCACTAGTGGCATTATCTCTAATCAAATCATAGATGGATCTTTTATATCAATGACGTTTGAAAGGTTAACAGAAGAACATGGCATGATGTAACAAAGTTAGTTTGTGGTTGATTGTATTTGTATGGTCGGTCACAGCTGAACAGATGACTGTTTTGTTTCGGATGAAGTTGAGTCATACTTATTGTTTAGACAGAGCCCTTTTTATTTGAACCTGCACAATATGAGAAAAAATAAGCGATGTGCGAACACATTGTTTAATATTGCAATGACAAGAATTGCGATAAGAGCAAATTAGCAGCATATTGACTGGCCTTTTTTATGTTTTACACAATTCCTGTGTTTGCAAAATATCCCTCATGAATCCAAAATAAATCCAAAACACTTTGTTTTTTTCTAAGGGTATAGCTGATAGCAAGCTTGAGCTTCATCTGACGGCATCAAAATGGTGAGAAAGCATGAACATTATACTCAGGCCTCCATCCAACTGGTAAAATAGGCCATACACACGCTGAGTTAGAAAGCATAGCTTGACTCTATTGTACTATTACGATACATTCAGATTTTTGTGTTGTGTTTATTGCAAAGGCTCATATGCCTATAACGATAAAATCTAACATACAATCAACGTTGGCCTTATTCATTTGAATCATTTTTTCCCTTTAAAGAAATTGTAGGTTTACCCCAACAAGACCTAAATCTTGAACCTAACCGTGCATCTTTCCCTGATGGTTAGCTATGAATATTTGAGTGTTCCACTTAAAGGGTTAATGCTGAGAGCGGGTAATGTTTGTCTCTCTGAAACTTTTAAGTTTTCAGGCCTTACATCAACAGTTAAGAAACAGCCTTCGCGTAAAATGCTCGGGGGTCGTATGTCTTTTGGGAAATGCGTGGGGTCTTCAGGGAGAATATTTGCATTCTTCATCAAACACACACGATTATAATCTTGCACATGAATATGTATGCTGCACACACAAACAAACACGATGCACAAAGTTGAAGCGCGATCCTTACTGCTAGGGTGATGTTGATGACTTTTGTGTTTGTTTCACAGGGTACAAAGAAGGCCAAGAGCTGTAAAGCTAATTACATTATGAACTCCTTTTTTTTTTTTTTTTGCATGCTCCCTCCTCTGTCACATCGGCGCTCCAACCGCTGCTTCAGATATTGGTAGCATGTCATGGTAGGGAATAACAAAAGCCACATTCTGGTTCTCTGATCTACCTGCAGCACGGAGGAAACAGATGACTGCGGTGTTTTAAGCAGGTTCACCCAGCCCCACATTTCTCTTTCCTCAGGACATTAGGTAATTAGATTTGCTTTTCAGCTCCTCATTTCTCAACAGCAAAAAAAACGCAAGGACATTTAATGTGCTATAGATTTGTGTGCTGGAACCAAAAACTCCATTCTCTAGGCGAGGACAGTTGTAGAAAAATAGCCGAGGGGAGGAAGCTGCACACAGAGGTAGGAATGTTCGACAGAGACGATGCTCCTGCAGGAGAAATAAGATCGGTGAGAGAGAAGAGCCTTCAGGAGACTCCACCGTCGTCCACACGTGAGGAGATCCACAATGAACTAAATCTTTCAGAACTGTAGCTTTTTCACCAAAGCACAGAGAAGCGTATTCGAAAAACAGATAGAGATATTTACTTAATATTTCAAAAGGATTTAATGGATTTCTCTTATTCTCTCCCCCTCTCTCGCCATCACTCCAATACTACAACTCTCTTTCTCTCTGGTTCTGGTTGTTTCTTTTATCTTCTTCTGGAAATCTGGTGCACATGTCATACAGTATACATGCAATGTTGAAATAGCTCGTGGGCATCAGTGGTATAATATGAATCTGAGCAGGTTAAATTGTGACACGGTCTTGCTGTGTTAGGTATGTAGTTGCGATAATTTACACAAGTTGAGTGTGCAACTTTTGTGTATTTTTTGTGTGTTTGGTTGGTTGTTCACTGCTAGAAATGTTAGGAATTGTTGTTCATTTGATTTTCTCTCTTTAGGCTTATGTCTATAGGGTACTCTACCCACATACTGTCTAACAATCACATATAAAATTGTCATCTTAACCATTTCTGGTCTTTCGTCTACATCTTCCCCATTATCTAGTGTCCATTTCATGTCTAGTTTGGATGAAAAAGCAAAGCACCTGTCTTCATTTTGAATGCAGAAAATGAAAATGAGTCAGATCAAGAAACAAAAAAAAAAAGCAATACATTGAAAGAGTGTGATGAAAGTCAGAGAAACAGACTGAGACAGGAATTAAGAAGTGGAGCTGAAGATTGATTTTATTTCCCTGCAAAAGAAAACAATTCACAAGAAGTGCATGAAAGTAAAAATGTTGACAGCTCATTTTAAGTATTTTGAGATGGGGTTTAAAAAGAAACCGCATAAATACCTCTCCTTACCTGGCAATACAAATAAAAACAATGTTTATTTATTTGAGTTTGGATTTCTTCTGATATTCTTTAACTCGTCTCACAGGCGGCAGCTCTGACAGCACAAACATTAAAACTTTAAGGTGAACGTTGCTAACAAGGTGTCACACACTGAATTATTTCACTCTACAGCCCAGTGGAATGGAAACTCCACATCAGCAGCTTTTTTCCGCAAAGCCTTTCTTGAAATAACAGCCTTCATCGGCCTGTCTGCCCGACTCACCAGGCGTTACTTTTAATACATCTTTAGAAGTCTGGAGTAAAAGAAAAAACCAAACAAACAAGATTTTCTGTCTGGTTTGGTAACTCAATACTGTGAGTCTTTGAGTTGATCATGAGATAGAGATCTGTGTGGAGGAGATCAAACACATACAGTATCTGTTACATAAACAGCAGCAGCATGCCCGAAGATGAGTCGAGGAGTTTCACAGCAGATAGTGTTCTAAATTTAAAAACAAAACCACCCGCTGCCATGAAACAAAACTGAACCACTTAAACTGAAATACCTGATATTGAGTATGAACACTGTTTCTCATGACTGATTTCTCATACACTGATGTGAATACATTTCATTGATTTAGCGCAGAACAATTTCACTAGGTGTCATGCTTTGCTTATCTCCTAACTGCACCTCGTACAGTCGACCAATAACAAACTGAATGCTGCTGTGAAGGATGTAATAACCATGTAGACCTAAGAATTAAGAAACTATAAGGTTTACAATTTCCTCTGCACCCTAACCCTAACCCTAACCCTATTCTTTGCACTGATTTACCAACACAATAGCCATATGAAATGTGTTGCAAAGTGGTCAAGTCAAAGCAGCAAACAAGAAAGAAAGAGCAAGAAGCAAATCCTGGTCATGTATTCAATATTCATGAGGGTTGCATACAGGGGAAAATAAATTAATGAAACGTAATCATTTTTCCAAAGAGCTTACAGGTAGCTAGAACATGATTTTATATTATATTGCACAACTAGACTTCATTAACAAGGGTTTAAACATATTGTATTACGAATCATATTCATCAGTCAGTCTAGAAGAGAGTAACTGTATATTTTGATGAATCAGTACAAATGAATTAATTATGACAGTGTTATGACACGCCATGCGTCACGCGGCTGAACCCGACAGTTGGGCCTATTATTTACAAGATGACCATGTCGTCTCACAACTCTACTAAACCTTACAGTTCAGATACAAACAGTCTAAGCCTCAGTCAGCTACTAGGGAAAAGTCAAAGTCAGTAACATTTTGACATTGTGACAGTCGGTCAACACTGTATGTGGCACAACATATTAAACAACCACGACGGCAGCCGCAGCTCAAAGGGCATTATTTTTCTCTCCCATGTCTATTACTCGACATTTTCAAACATCCACTGAATAACAACAAATATTTTAACCATCTAGCTGGTGCTGGAAACATTTTAATGAAAATATTCAGAAGAAGAAAAAAAACATGCACAAAATCATTCAACAAACAATTACTGTGGCAGGAAAAAAAATGACACAATATAATATAAAATGATGATGGGATGCAGCTCGGACTGGGAATAATAAAACTGCACATGTCGTTTTCCAGACAAATGGAATCTCTAACTAAACCGCTGTCGGTGGCTGAATCTTTGAATGTGATGGCTGCTTAACCAGTTAGAGAGAGTCATCATCCTTTTTATTAAGTAAGTAATGTAATGAAAAACTTTCTTTTATCTGTTTCTGAAGCAAATAAGTGCTACACAACTAGCCAGGTGCTGGCTGCGGTGAAGCCCCCCCTAATACAAAAAACTCAAACCGCTTGAGAGGATTCAGGTTTCAGTCCAGTGTAGTTGAACCACATTATTAGAAATTAAATTGTGTCTCCCAGAAATTAAATAGTAAAAAAACACAATATTCCATAAACTAATGCTACGAGACAGTTAAATAAAAAAGAACATTCAAATAAGCACAAAAATATCCATTACCAAAATGATTATAGAAATAAATGCTGACTAAGTGAAAAAAATATATAATAATGAAAATAATGCTTAAACCCCTGGGAGGGGTTATACGCATGATAATGGATTGGCAGGCTCGGCCCGTCCATACCACTGGGTCTGTGCCAGCTCATTCATGTCTGAAAATGAATTCATTGTGGTTGTGTAATTTTAAATCAATTGATTTAACCTGACTTCTAACAAAAATGGATGACCTCAAGCGAAACCAGTGAGCTCTCTGACTCGATAGAAACCTTGCTGTCGTTCTCTGCTGCACAGATATTAGCTGCTTATCAACATAATGAGGTGCATTAATGAAGATAATACACTTTAAGCCTGGATGAAACCAAGTGAATTGACACACTGGCACTTTGTTTAAAGGCCTTTACGATTAAAAAAATAGTAAGGAAAATCTATAATTATTATATTTCCTATTATATCACTTAAAAGTGTTATTGAATTAAATAATTTAAACCAGGGTGAAGTAATGTCTAGATATATTTTGCTGAGAATATTTCAAAAATTCCCTGCAAAAGAAAAGGCCAGCACCATTTCGAAGTGTCTCTTCAGTCATTTTTGTGCATTACTTTCATAAACTTAAGTAAAAAAAAAAAATCTAAAGCAGAAAGATTCACTTTGAACTCAGCACCTCTCTTCATAGGATTCTATGAATTACAAACAGACAACATTGTCTCTAAAAAGCAGCTAATGACGGGGGGGTTGTGTTCATTTCTCTTGGCACGTATAATTTGTTGGCGTAAATGAATCTGAAGCTTCATCTCCGTCTTCTGTTTGGGTCTTTCTGTGGAGATTTATGGAGGGATCTGATATTCTTTGAAGTGCATACTGCTCCCTCCCTGAAGCACTGCACACCGAAGCAAAAGTCTCTCCTTATAATACAGGGCTTCACTTCAAAGGGAGATGATGAATGAAACACTTGGACTTACTGCCCATGCACGCGGCGTGTTTGCAAATAAAGATGTTGACAGAAAAAGGTGTATAAACTCACTTTGCCTTACTGTACATGCAATTATTTCCAAATGTTACTTAACAGAAAACACATATTGAGTTAAATCTTCAACGATGTCAGGTTTAAAGCTCGGTCTTAACCACAGCACGGGAGGATTTCTTTTGCTTTCATCTATTCATTTATCTCTAACTATTACAGCGATGTACGTCACCATGATACTTAAAGACATGTAAGCACAAAATATATTTAAAAATGATTAATTCACTGACTGTTTCAAAATATATATTATTTTCTTCAGTTTTATAGAATGCAGTCTAATACAAATTAGCTCATGTACTGTTTTCTAAAACTCACATATGTTCATACATGGTGTCGAGTTTAATTTATATTCACATCTAGAATCAGGCATGAGAAATGACAAATGTGTATATACAGTGAATGAATCGTGCAGTTACTTAAAGTACAGATGGTGAGATTTGTGTTGTGTTTCACATTTACAAATGTTTGAGTGCTGTGAAACTAAGGAAGACAAGCTGGAGCCTGACACTCTCTATGGGTATTTATAACAAGGGCCATCAAATGTTCTGCAACAGTTTGGCTGCTTTAAAAGGAGACTTGTTTATGTTTGGACTTTATCATGTTACTATATTGTGAATATGTATTTGTAACTATAAAGTAATGTACAATATGTAAAATCATGTTTTTATTGAATATCATTTGAGCCCAGCAGTCGTAATATATAGGCTGATCATACAACTTCAGTTTGTGTTAGCAGTTCAGTTTTCTATTTGTCTTTGTCTGCTGTTGTATAAAAACACATCCTCATCTCACCTGTTTGCTCGCCACATTTATTTACTTTACATTTAACTCTGTATTTGGAGGTTTTGCATGACGTTGCAGAGCAGGCGAGAATGTGGATTCAATATTCAGCTAATTTATTCAGGACAGACTGTGTAATTCCCCTGCAGATGATGCTGCATCCGTGCACAAAGCCCGTTGAGATCCTGCTGTCAACACAACACATCTATGTACAAACATGAGTTACAACTAGTGCAAAGAGCTCCGATTAGGGAGAGAGTGTTTCTCTGTCAGATTCTGTTTGACTCAGACGAATGCTCGCGTAGTTGAACTGTTTTGAAAACCACACAGAACAGGTTTTATATCCTCGGACTGTTTCAGGGATTGTTGCTCTCAGCCCACAGTCTGTTAGCATACATGCTGTGTGTGTGTGTGTGTGTGTGTGTGTGTGTGTGTGTGTGTGTGTGTGTGTGTGTGTGTCTGTGAGTGTGAGTATGTTTGTGCACACTCATGCATGAGTACGCAGAGCTACAGCAGCCCACAAGGAGTTATTACAATAGAGTGAATGTTCACACACACACACACACACACACACACACACACACACACACACACACACACCAACTCTGTGATTGTGGGGGTACATTCGGTCTCTTCAGAGAGGCCTAATTTAAATTTTTAATGGGTTCAGACTCTTTGAGGAAAATAGAGAAGTGGCTCCACTGAATGTGTTTACCCCCCCCCCCCCCCCAAATTTCTACAAACCCAAGGGAAGGATGCAGCCCAATACGAACATTTAATGTAATTGGACACACTAAATGTGGCATAATGCAGAACATGCCGTGCATGAATGACTGATTTCGTTTGAAACCACAGTGCTGCTTCTCTCCAAACGTTTTACAGTGTTCTCTATATTTATACAAGAGTGTCTTGTGTTCTTCATATCACACACAACAATATGTGAACATTGAATATCTGCCATCTATCTTCAAAACAATTACACTTATTGGATGAATGCTTAGATGATTTACAGTTTTGTTGTTATAAGAAAAAAAGTAAAAATTCTACTAATGAATCAATTCTCACCTTTTAAAACGTGTTTCGTTACTGATGTATTGCATTCCCTGAGGTCCTAAACAATAACATAAACAGATTAAGTACTGCTCACTTATGTGTCAGACCAAAGGGGTTATTAAGTTGCATATCAGAGTAGGAAGCTATAGAAAAATCAATATGAATAAGAACCAACAGAATGGGATTGAGCAGGAAGGTTGAGTGTGATGCAACGTGATCGCTGGGTGATAAAAGATAGGATGAGAAGTAGAAGAAGCCGCTTAGTGTTATGTCTCTAAAACAATTTAATAAATAATAAAATTACACTTTTTTTCTCAAAAGTTAGCTTTTAAGCATCTTAGGAGTGTAAAAATAGGCTCCATGTTTTCAGGCATTTTAGCTTCACTAAATATTTTATCTTGGAAAAGTTGAATAGACACTTTGTGGAGTTTTCTTTTGTAAATGTGAAATCACATTTTAATTCAGAGTTTCACATCATTTCTGTAATAATTCCTCACGGTCATTCTGGCCATAAAAGGGAATATTTTAGACTTTTGAAGATATTTCTGCCTGATATGAGGACTTAAGAAAATCGTTGTTTTTTTAGGTAATTACAAGTTTGTTAAGTCACTTCCCATTTCTCCCTGTTAATGAAGTTTATGTTGAGTGACCAAGCTGTCATCCGGTGAGAGCCACAACCTTTGCAGTATTTCCTTTTTATGTCCTTCTTGTAGGGTTGACATCAACCAGCATGATTGATCGGTTACAGCAATGTTGCGTTTTGATGAAAATAAACGGTGTCTTTGACCAAACAAACAAAGAATAGATCAATATGATGGACATTGAAAAAAGAAAAGTTGCAAATCCAGAGGAACAAGAAACAACACTCAGATGAGGACAAGACGTCAGCTAGGATGCTGCTTCACTCACTCTTGAGTTCCTGCAATCACAGCTCATCACCAGAGGGGCCGCCAGGCTGAACAAAACCGAGATTTTTGTGACAGCCACTAACAGAACATGAGAAATAATTATAACAAGCTAAAATATATTGCTATTGTTTCAAGACTTAAAACTCTAGCTATCCTTTAAGGCCCTTGTATACATACATTAGCAGTGGTCTTCCCTATATTTTATAAAGGCTATGCTCCCTCGAACAAAAATTGGTTATGCTATCTTTGATTCAATTCGAAAAGATGATTCTGAAAATGTTTAATGTGAAATGTGTGGTTTTATTTCAGCCTGTAATCTCAAACCTGAAATAACCCAAAGCACCACACACACACACACACACACACACACACACACACACACACACACACACACACACACACACACACACACACACACACACACACACAAACACAAACACACACACACACACACACACAAACACAAACACACACACACACACACACACACACACACACAAGGAGAGAGAGAGAGAGAGAGTATATCTTGCAAGAATGAGGAATTATCCTCATCTGACATCTCCCTGCTTCTGACATGCTGCCAGTTGTTGCCCTGTTGGATGTCTTTTAGGTTGATATTTAAAAACAGAATTGCCATTGATCTTATTGAGAAATGCGACGCTCTCTAACTGATAGTGGTTTGCACAGCTTAGGGGCAACTGCTGAGATGAAGCTCTTGTCCGTTTAATTAATGGTCTGCAGGTAATGTGGGCGACCTGGTCTCCAGCGGGAGTGGAGTACATTCTCCTGAGACAGATTGTCCTGTAATGAAGGGCACTTAGACCACCTGCCAGGAGACCAACACCAAGATTAAAAGTCACCAACAGTTCACCCTGACTCAGAAGGACTCCTTGTGGATGTGTTATTGAAAGCATTTGTATTCAAATGGAGTGAGATGAAGAATATGCAGACATGCAGGAAAGGATGTGTTTGCTGCTAATCTCAGTGTTGATGATGAGGTATCTTTCTATGTGCAGGACAATAAAGTGTGCTTTCTCCAGCATGTTTTCATTCAGCGACAGTCTCTGAGGTGAAAAGTCTGAATTCAGACAAATCCTTTGCTAATGGCCTGTCATCCCTCGTGGGAACACAATAAACACTGGCTGGGTAAATTATATTTCCGAGTGCATGTGTTCCCGACAAATATGCTGACAACAGAGCACAACAAAAATAGAGCATGAATAATGCACGCACTAATGAAAGGGAAAAGTCGAGATAAGACAATATTCGTGCAAAAGGCCTGTTGGGATATGTGCATTTCAAGCCTCCATTTGAATGAGTAAACTGTGATCAGTTTTTAGAGTTCGCTGCAGAAACACACAGATGAATGCTCCGCCATAAAATTTGGCTAAAGTTGTTTCATCCGGCCTTGGTGCACAATCACGGCTGCTGATCTGCAGCTTCTTGTCTTTTTTACAGGAAACACAATGGGATTAATTATTTTATACGAGAGAAAGAATTGTGTTGCTCTAGAGCTCTTTTTAAATGGAAAATGGAAACATATAAATGGAACTTTTGACCCAGACTCTAATGGTGAAAACTACATTCTGCACAAAAAACACTGCAGTGTGATTAGTGAACTAAGGCTTCTTGACATAAAACTTTTGTTTTCAGAGTCTGCAGTTCAGCCATCATCTGATTATACTGTTTTCATATGTTTTTGCCTCTCCCAGCTGATGGGGAAGAAAAATATGCTAATGTCACCCCAGTTTGTCTGAGTTGTTCCGTCTCTCCTGGAGGGATCTGTTAAAAAAATGTACCTGTGGTGGGAAGAAATCTCTTACCAAAAAATAATGATTCATTCCTTGTGAATAATAGTGCAGCATGCTTGTGACTGAAGAAAGTATTTATTGTGAAAAAAAAACAAGGGTTATCTAACACCATGGTTCTCTTGACTTCTAAATCCCACCAACAAATATTCTCTGCCTCTCCATAGAAAAACTTGATTGCTTGCATTATTTTTTATATGCTATTCTATCTCACCTGAAGCAAGATTCAGTTGTTTTTGGGATTCAATGACTATGTCAGATCGGCAAACATTCTAACACTCCTGGTTGGAACATTAGGTTTGTGTCGATTTGGCCATAAAAATACTAAAATAAACGAAAGGGAAGTGGTGATTGAAAAAAAGAAAAGGGAAAGTGAACGTTAATGAACATAAACATGTTAAAATGCCAGATTGTCACCAGAGGTTGATTTCCATCTGTTGTCCCTTGGCAGGTCAGCGGTACACACGTATGGGACTATACAAATTTACACATTTTCATCATGAGGGCCACATAGTAGCTCCTCTGAAGCTCAGCATTCACATCAGTTTAGTTGTAATAGTTCAATTACTAATGGAAAAATCAGGACAACTGAAAATGTCAGGTGATACAGTGCAATTAAAAGCTCCATCACTGTACTGCTTGTGACTGGTTTTTCCACCATTTGTGTTTTCACCCTGTCAAACGACCTCTGCTAAATCCCTCCTACACACTGAGTGTACTTGTGTTTTCAACCCTTTCTGTGTCCGTCTGAATACCTCAAAAACAACTACTACCACTTTTGTTATTGTTTCCATGACAACAAAGGTCCAGCACTATTGCTGGAGACATGTTGATAACAACGGATGATTATGCACCTTCTGGCGTAATGGTAGATGCAGTTGGCTCCATCTACAGATTTTAATGGTAGTGATAACAGCTGATAGCGGACAGTTTAATGGTCTGATAACATTCGAGGCGAGTTGGACAGTGGTGTTAGGAGGCATTTTGAATTGGAAAGATAATTTCCAGTCCTTAAAAAACACAATTCTCTACAAATGTGGTGAAAAGCAGGAGATAAGTTCTCTTAATGACCATTGACCAAATATAGCTCAGACAGTCCATCTGGTGCAGTGATATTAGCGATGGTCATTGAAAATTGATACAGGCACATTTAATGTCTCAGTGCAGAAACAAGAGAATGTATGAATCAAGCTGATCATGGAGCGTGAAAGACCGTAATAATCTTTAGTCCAATATGTGGAACTGGCATATCTTGTTAATTGCATAGTGCTGGCAGTTTTTGTATGCAATCTATCATGTGCCATCCTTCATGCTGTATAAATCATTCACTCAATGTATTCACATTATGCTCTCTGTCAAAACACACCTCCCTTATCCAGACTTTCTCATTGCAGTTGATGACTTCATAAATCTTTTTGGCAATTTGACGTGCCAACAGAACATGTGGTCCGCTTCGTCCCTTTTTTTTGCCAAACGTCTCACTGGCCAAAGGTGCTGCTCTGGTTAAAGGCTGTAATTTCTCTCACTGGTGGTTAGTGTGGTCGAGGCCAATAAATGCCTGCCTCTCAGGCTCCTCAGACTGGAAGACTGGAAATTGGCTCTGCAGGAGAACCCAGGTCTTATACCTAATAACTTTTCTGCAGGCTTGCTCCTCTGTCAGGACTAGTTTGCATTACGAACACAAAGATAAAGACAGTAAGGTTTATTCTCAATTTTCTCTCAAAAGACCCAAAAGACCCAAAAGAAAATTTTGATTGTTGATGGTGCAGGAACACGCCGCACACCTTCCATCCAGAGGGAACGCTTTTAGCTCTTCTGCAAAAAAGGCTGAGTGATTGCATTGAATGCAGCTCCTCTGTGCTCCTTTGTCAGCGCATCAGGGAGAAACTGACACACATTCCTTGTGTTTCCGCGGGTTCTGATGTGTATTTGCGATCAGTTTGTGCCTTTGCCTGAATCTGAGTGTCTGTGCGTGTGTGCGTGTACTAAGTGGATTGCTTTTCGGAGCCGGATGCGAGAGCCTGGTACGACAAAAGCTCCCAGCTTCAGACAGACAGATGTTCCTCTTCAGATAGCGATCTCAGCACAGAACATGGCTGCGAGAACAAAGCTGTCTCCTGCGATTATGCTCCCTCTGCTGCATGAACCTGGGGAATACTTTGTGCACAGCATAGTCGAGACCCAGCTGATTGAAGTGGCATGGAGTTAAATGATTAATACATTTATGACAGTTTCTATTTTTATATCTACCACAGTGGATATTTGAAGTTGTGGGGGGGGGGGGGGGGGGTGCAAGCATACTTACAGTCTTATTTGCCTTGTTTTGCTACGCATTTCAAAGCACCCTGGGATAAGAGAGCAGGGGTATGGCAGCTGGCAGAGTACAAGCTGTTTTTGAAAAGAAGAAACTTCAGAGCCACATTTAATCTCCATCTTCTTACCTTAATCATCCCCAGCAGCTGGGAGAGGAGGATCCGAGCAGGTGGTTAGCAAAGCAAGGGCAAGGATGTGACTTCATCACACAAAGGAGTTAGGGCACTGTTGTCCTAAATCTAACTGAAGTGAGTCTGAACAAATTTTAAAAAACACAAACGAAAGCACACAGAGCGACATTCATCATTTGTTGACTGACAGCTTCAGAGCTTCTGTGTGGGAGAGAACTCGAGGGGGAAAAGGTGAGAGTTTAACATCTTTTCAGGTTCAGCAGATGAGCGGCTGCAATGCTCACAGTGATGCATGTTGGAGGTAGCCTTAATGCCTCATTCTGTCGAGAAAATGAGAATGAGAATTTACTTCATTCTCCATAAAGGAGTTATCGTCCAAAAGAAAAAACATTTGTAACTGTACTTTGAAAGTTGTTTGATATTGGTACGCTTTTTATTTTTTTAGTTACCATCATTTTGGAAAATGCATTAAAATCTGGAAATGAGTTTACAAGCTGCCACTCATAGGTCCATATGTCAAGATGCTAGTGATATATCACATGAGAAAGTGTTTTGAATTCAACTCAATACAAGTTTAATTTACTTTGTCCTTTTTTAACTCCTGCCAATATCCATTACAGTTGAGTCATTTTTCATGTTGAGATGGGAGTGCAGAGTGGTACAATCAGAACTTTTTGGAAGTGTTTAAAGTTCAGAACAGGTCTCCTCTGCTGCATTTATCTCAGCTGACAACTCGAGGATTTCCTTCAAGGATGCATCAAGGCCAAAGAACACTATTTTTCTTATTTTTTGTACAAACAGCACTTCTTTAAACCTTGAGTTGCTGTGAGTATTGTAGTATTTCTTTATTTCAAAACCAAAGTTTGATCTGATGTTGAAATATGTCAGCAATACTCCACTTCAAGACAACTCTGAGGCATTAAACTATGTTAAGATAACTTAATACAATATAGCTTCATATTTTTTTGCATTTAGTAAAAATATCAGACTTATCACATTGTTAAACGTTTTCTCAACATTATTTTCTGAAATCACACAGTATATTGGTATGAATCTGATACCCTTTCTCATGTTTTTGGCAGTTCCAATGAGAGAGCCTTTTTCTCTTTCTGTGTGTTCAGAGTGGCAACCTCCGGTGTTGAAAAATTAAGTAAAGAAGAGCAAAAAAACTGCAGTTCATCAAGTGTCCACTTGAGGCTTGCTGCAGACACAACGGACATCACATACACACCCATTCAAAAAATCAATTTTTACAGCAGAAATGAACATATTTACAGCCTGGTTCACAGAATGAAATTGGTCTGATTATCTCATGTCTTTATCGGCACACACTGTACAGGGTGTGAATTTCTTTATAACTCACCTTTTTTGATTTTATGAAGGATAAGAGTTATTCATAATTAAGCTTGTAGCTGACTTGACTAACAGGTTGATTTGGTGTAGCTGTTTGTCAGGTGACTTAAGTCCAGCCTCTGCTCCAGCTCTCAGACTGTTGTAAAGTTAACTGAAAGTTAGGTTGAGACAGAATCTCCAGCATGGCGACCACCATCGACAGACTTCCAAAGCCACATTCAGTAACCAATGGCTGATGTCACTCAAGCTGTGTCCACTATTATTAACAACCTATGGTTCAGACCAAGATTAAGTTGACATGCAAAGTGAATAGCACGACCCAAATTTGTATTAATGACTGTTTTTTTGCACACAAAAAAACACAAACCAGGCAAAACACCGGACAGTTTAAAAGAACTAACCTAAAGCAAAATATTTGCAAGATGTAGTGTCAGAGATGAAATGTTTCCTACTTTCTGAGTTGCATCAGATATGGTCAACCCGACATCTATTAAACTAATCAGCATTTTCTAGTTGTATGCTTGTTGTCTTGTGTGTAGACATGAATGCGTGACACCGGATAGCCCAGTAGTTATCTTTCATGTCTGCATGTAAGGAGGCTGTAGTCTTTGTCACAGCAAACATGAATACTTTTGATGATTCTGCTACATGGTTGTAACATTTAATCTACCTGTAAATCACAACACACTCAAATCACAGAAGAACCTGTTTAATTGGGTTCATACCACTTTAACAATGCAAAGTGCTGCAGCTGTGTGACATGCTCCAGTGAAACTGCCACTCATCAGAGAGCAATGGACAAACACTTAGCAGCTGAAACTTAAAAGTTTCTGTTGTAGAAATAGAGGTTTCACTGTTGATCTGACAACATGAAAGCTTAAAATGGTGATTCCTGCTCAGCTTTAAATTCAAAAAGAAAAAATAACTTTTAAAACCATTTTGTCAATTTTCCCAGTAATTGTATCCTTTAATCCACTGAAAGGACATACTGTGCAGGTTGGACACAGTTAATGCTGTTAAGTAGTCAAAAGTAACTCCATGTCAACTATCTGAAAGAGTGAATTCTGCTTACACATTGAAGCAGCAGTATTGAAAATATACAATATTACAGTATTTTAGCCACAGTGGTAGATTATCTTAGAAAGGTGAATGATGTTAATTAAAACACTTCTGAATTTGAGTAAAAAGATAAATGAAGAACCCTTCATCCTTATTTGTGGGTATGATACTTTATGAGTACTTCTTTCACCACTGACAAAGTTTCATTCTCATCATAATAGTATATCAATTACTTTTTCTGTATTTCGTTTAGAGCTAATGTTTTCAAAGATAATATGATCACATGAAAATTGCTCACTTTCCATTATTTTTTAAAAAGACCTGTTAATGGATTGTAGTTGTTTTGTAGATTAATGCATTTTGAAATTGCAGTTAAATTTTCTATTTTTCACACACCTGATTTCATTTTTTTTTTTTTACATATTCTTCACCATCACGCATCAAAACATACACTTGCAGTACTGTGTAAGAAACGTCTTATGTGATGCGGTGTTATATCACATGTGAAACACTGCCTCTACTTTGGGTCACAAATGAAAAAAAGGGGTTTTTAAAACATACATCACAGTGTTTATATTTTTGTGGTGTCAATTTAGCGTTTCCTTCTTAAAGTCAGGTATTCAAGCCCACGAAACACAGAATTGACAGACAGAGATTTTTACAACTGGGGACTGTGCAGTAAAAGGGCAACTCTGACATATTGATGCAGAGCGAGGGCACGACCTGTTCCGCTGTCACTAATCAATGCTCACCTCAACCTTCAACGTCACCTCAACAGTCAACATTTCCTGCAGAGACAATGCCCCTGAGCATTAGAGTTATCTGACTGCAGCTTGGTGGAAAATGTTCCGACTCTCTTAGAAGAGAGGTGATCTTTAGTGCTCCTTTGCAGGTGCTTTTAATGGGTTTTATGGTGCTACGTAAAGCATGACGTTAAAAATGTGTGAAGAGAATGCTGAGAAGGCAAAAGGACATGATGCATAGCCAGACCTCCTCCTCCCTACTCATGAGCCCCTCCCCTTTCTTCACTGCAAATTTATGATGCTGAATGCAGACTGAGCTGTTTTGCATATTACCTGTCATGCCCTAGGAGAGGGCTATAGATCACAGATTTGTTTAATGGTTTGTAGCCAAATTAACTGTTGAAGCTGAAAAAAAGGGAAGACGGAGCAAATCCAAGTTATATTCTTTATATGTGTTTTTACAAGAATTACAAATGGGGCAGAACAGTCCTCAATTTAAAACCTTCTTTAAGTGAGTGTGAATCAGGAAGATAATATGGTGTTGTGATTTCAAATACAAATTTCAAACTGAGAACAAAATTTCAACCATCGTGTACCAGAATGAGAAATATTCATCCTTAGCTTTACAGCTGCAGCACAGCGAGGATTAAAAGTTATCCTTTAGCGTCACACAGGAGCTTCTTATGGTCGGGCTTTCTCATCGTAAAGCATTTCATTTCTGAGTTCGAGAGCAGGTCTCTTCCAGTCGTTGAGTCCCCTCAGCTCTGCGTCAGTACATTAAGATCTCTTCACAACTATCAGGGAGGATTCATTATCTTGTTGAATTGAGAACAGCTTCCTGAAATGGAAAGTGAAGGCCTCTGCTTCTCATTTTTGTTTTTATACCGTATTTACATCAATCTCTCGACATATACAGGTTTATTTTATTTGCATCAAAGATAAATATAAGCAAGGATTTATTCATTTACATAAATGCTTACAATATATGCTGAAGACTTGATATCCTGAAGCCCCAAACTGAAGGCTGGTGGAGGGGATTATAAATGCAGTCATATTGGTATTTTATCACAGAGAGAAAGGGAATCTGAAATGATGCCTTTTAGAGTACTCTGACTGATTTTGTTCACAAATCAACTTCATAATAATCAGAATTTCTTTGCGAAATTTTAATGAAAGAAACAAATTATTGTGGTAACATTTAGGCTTTTAGATTAGCAACCAAGGGTTAAAACAAATCATGTATTTTGTCAATTATAACTAATTTTTCTTGTGTTTTCAAATCTATCACTTGTTTAAAACACTAAATCCATTCAATCTGAGTTCCTTTCTTTCTGTGGTCTTTCTGTGTGAATTATATTTAAAAGGGTCCTCAGATCATCACTCTGTGACCCTCTCTCTGTGTGTAAAAGCTTTCTCTGGGACTCTGGCAGACTAGATGGCCTCCAGGTCTCCTCCAGTTCTCTAAACCTGTTTTGATGCTTTCACCACTTTCCCCCTGAGACTTGACTTTTACAGAGTTCATGTAGTGTCCTTCCAAGCGTAAAGTCTTTAAGTTCTGGTTTATGTTACACACTTATAATTGGCTTCTCAAGACTACACTGAGGACTGTACAGTGTGTCAGTGAACTTGTGTTCCCAGTGTGCCGTGGGCCACACACAGGTTTCTGGATTTCAAATTCACATTATTTAAAGGTGCATTCAGGTACAGCAGAAGGCCAGACTTCCATGGGTTGAATAACCATTATTTATTTATTCTTAAATGTGTTAGTTCATTAGGAAACAGAGACGAATCACAATCAGGTGCAAAGAACAAGACACATGGTGTCTGTAAATTCCTCTCACACATGAACACAATGCTGTCGTTTCATACTCTCTGCATGCTTTTTCCAGATGAAATGAATGTTTGTACATACTTCAGTTTATTAATATGATTCAGATTTGCAGATCTATCAGTTTTTCATTGGAAAAAAAAATCACTGTTTGATTGGCTGAAACTCGTTGGTCTGCCACACATTTTCAACTTCACCATATAGCCATTAACTAGCAAAGGCTTTTTATTATTTATAAAACGACGAGTGCCGTGTTGGCTACTAGAGGACAGATGAAAACAGTTGTAGAATTAAGATATCAAATCATGAAACATCTCTGGGTAAGGTTAAGGGAGAAGTTGTTTTGGTTGAAATAAACTCATAAGATTAAGAAAACATTCGGTTTGGTTTATACGTATAACCATCTGGTGAAGGTAAAGTTACATCCATTACAGAATGGTTGAACTGTTAGGATAAGGAAACAATGTTGGTGAGACTTAAAATTGCTTGAGCAATAATGATGTTTTAGGGAAATAGGTTAAACGATAGAATCTTTTAGGGAGCCTGAAAACACATCTGGTAAATATACTGTAAAAAAATACACTGTTAAACCTTAATGCCTGCTTTCTTGTACACATGCAGAAAAACGTTAAAAATGCACATATATCGGATATTGGTTTGTCAATAGGCAGTTGTACAGTATATGACGCTTTGCAGACATGCCCTCCACTCAGATGTCACTACTCAAGGCTTGCATCGTTGCACCCTAACCCCAGGTTTCCCCTGAGGTATCGAGCAGCCAACATTATATATGTTATTCAAACCGTTTCATTTTAAGGAATAATGTTGCCTCACGCCACAAGGCAACCGTGTTTCATCGGCCATGATGTCTATACTTAGCTTGATACTCACACAATAATTCCTGCACCTACACACACAAAGTGTACATTAGTTAATGAAACGTACCGTTTTGGTTGAAACAATGACACGCCTTTATTTGTAAATGCTCCAGTGAGGAGAAAGCCTCTATATGATCTACAATCAAGAGTCCTGCCAAACAGACTTTTTTCTTTCATTTTCGTTTTCCAAGACAAAGATACACTATCAGTGACGTGATTGACTGTTAAAAAGGAGCAGGATGATTTTTTCGTCACCTATTGACATGATAAGATCAGCAAAGACAAAAAGAGGTACCATTATGTCCACATTGTTGTCAAAATTAACACTGACTGTAGGCTCCTCTCAGTTGCTTTAATGACCCCTTTTCAAATCGATACACCTTTATAAAAGAAGCGACCGCATTAATAAAGGAAGAAGAAAAGAAACACGTGGACTTTTTAAATAGCCTGTTGAATACCAGTCTAAACTGTAATGTCTGCTAAATTAAATGTAATGTAATCCAGGGATTAAATTGAGACAAAGGTTAAGCCGGTGACTTGTCATCAAAATGTATTGTTAATAACTCCAAATGCAGATCAGCAGCAGCCGGATGTTGCTGCTCTCCATACTACTGTACTTTGTGGAATGCCACAGCAAAGTACTTCATGAATAATAATCGTTTTCTCAGCACAGAGTATCTAAGTGGTGGAAGTGCGGGGGAGTATTTTGGGCTCTGTTTGACATAAAAAGAGAAAAAGGGGAGAGAAAGACATGATTAGTCACAGGTGTTCTGGCTGCTGACGCAAACTCCTTATACTGGTTACAGGGTATGTTCATGTGAAAAAGGGATTTGAGGTGAGTGGGCTGTGAAAGTTAGTATGATGCATGCACTTAAGTAATAGTGGATTTAAATAAAGCGACGCAAACATTAACAGTTATGTTCAGATTCAATGCTTCATGGAGATTGCCTCAGGACTTTTCGTTGGAGTTCATAAAGGCAGAAAATGACTTTCACTCTCTCATCTGTGTTTAACTATTAAACTGTTACAGATCTCAGCCAACTGGACAGAAACTACTTTATAGAGCAAAGCAAAGGCAGTCTCTTGTTTAAAAAAAAAAAAAAGCAATAAAAGCAATAACCTTCCAATGTTTTTTATATTAGGCCATGATGGATAACGCATTCTTCTGAGAAAGACCAAAGAACAAGTGCACATAAACACTACTGAATATTCTCTCAGTGTGAACAAGTAATGAGAAACGACACAGCACACAGTAAAATGTAAGAGTATAATAATGTTACTGGAATAGAAGGGATTTAAAATTTTAATTACCCTTTTGTTCTATCAAGTAGGAGAACGAGGCCTTTTGATTGTTGTGGAATTTGTGGGCTTAATTGGTCACATTAGAGTTTCAAATAGTAATATTCTCCTAGAGTTATATTCCAACTATTTCATAACCCCAGGGGTCCTCATTTTCATGTCATTGTTAGCTTTGCGATCACATTTTGTGAAGTTTGTTCACCCCTCATGAATGCTGACGCTTGGCTGTTTGATGAAATGATTGCATTAACCTTGATGCCCAGAGTCCTTTGTTCTGGAGATTTAAAGTAGCAATGGGTGTCACTCCCATAAAGGTCAGGGACCCAAAAGACAGAGATTAGAACAAGATAAGTCTCAATCCAAGAACAGGCTGAGATATCATAATTTAAAGTCCATAGCTTGGGTCAAGCTCCAAATGCAGCTGAATCCTAAATAATGTCTGTGAGTGCAGGGGCGTGTCCAGACATTTTGGACTGGGGTGGCCCAACTGGGGCACTGACTTGTGCAGAGGTGGCCTTAAGTTCAAGTGCACACATCTTAATGAAAATAATTTATTTGCCCCTCCTGTCTGCATTAATCACATCAAATTTTAGGTGACACTAGATAACATATACATCTTCTAAACTCAATCCGTCAACGCCCTATGTATGTCCAAATTCACAATTTAAGATACAAACATCTGCACACTGAAAAATGTGAGCTGCCTGGTGCAACACAATCTGAATAGTGGATTTAAATGTAAGTCCCACCTCTGGCAAATAGCCAATCAAGTATTTTGGGGTGGCAGATGGGGTGGCCATTAAGATTTCAATGGGGGCCTTGCCAACCCTCTGGACACGCCCCTATATGAGTGGAACCGTCCTCCTTACATTTCCCACTTCTTTCCAACACCACACCTCGGAGTTGTAGTTCAGACTTTCGGTTCAAAAACTGAGGTCCAAATCACGAGCCTGGTTAACTCAAAAGACATTTTCTTGTCTTCTCTAAATGAATCAAACGACCTGCGATGTGTGGTGCTCTTCATGATGCTTAAATTGAACCCATGCGTATACTTTGTGGAAACAAAACACTAAAGTGCCAAAAGGGACAGAAAAAAAGTTATGTTGTTTTACTCCTAAATTAAAAAAAATGCATTTTCAGGGTTACAGCAAAGATCGGAGCAGAACATAAACTGCAGCTGAAAAGGAGAGCAGTATGTAGGATGTTAGCTAGCAGCTTTGAAGAAGAGAGTCTACCAGGGAAACTGACTGGTTGAATATAGCGGTAGATTATAAAAAGGAGAACATCATACAATCAGGAAAGCTAATGCACGTCAGGATGCCAGTGCCTTTCTGAAAAGTTTGACGTTTTCAACCGGTCGGGCTCAGAGCAGCTGATCAGTTTAATGTTTAATCATTCCCCTGCAAAAAAAAGCAGCGTGCATTAAACATGGAAGTTTTATATTTACATCATCATCTGACACTACAAGAGTTCCTCGTTGAACATCATGTTTCACTTAAAATACAGCAGCTCTCGTCAATGGCACTCTGAAATTGGATTTACAAGATAAATATACAGATATTAAAGAGGACATATTATACCCCTTTTCCACCTTTAGACAGTCCCCTGTGGTCTAAATGAAACATCTGTGACGTGCTTCGGTCAAAATATAACATGATTCAAGCACCAGAGGATGTTTATATCTATCATTTCTAATTTATTTACATCATATTCAAGGTAGAAACGTTTTCAGTTTATTATTCGGATACTACCAGAGGCATAAACATGTTTCACATCATCTTTTAAATAGTTCTTCAGTAAATGTGCTGATTTTTCTTTCAGTGCTTATTTTCAGTAAGCATAACAAAAACGATCATACTTCAAATGTTAATACAGTGTTTACTTGTTTTTAATTTAAATGTTTGAGGATCAAGATTTTTGGATTTCTCTCCGAATACTGAAAGTGGGAAGTCTCAGATATCATCCTCCGTATCTACAATTTAAATACCCAAAGCTCAAACTAAAGCTGCTTTGCTGTTTTATTTTTATTAAGATACGGAAATCTCACAACAACTTTAAATCCCAAAGACCTGTGGGGATTTATTCAAATAAATCAGTTTCTCTTTCATCAAACTCCAAAAGAGACCCTTATTTTCATTTCTTCAAATTATGATCTTGAAATAATTTAAAATCCGTGAAGCTAGTGACTGATTTTATGTGTATAAAAAAAACAAGCTGCCGAGTAGACTGAAGAACATAACGCAGATTTATAGCCCTTCATTTGTCTTTCCTGTGCCTGTTTTCACAGTTTGCTTGACAAGATCTGCTGCTCTTCCTTAGGTTCAGTGAAGGGTTTATTTGATTCTCCGTGCGCCTGCAAAACAAGCCCAGACAGACTGAAACATTAAAATCTTTGTTACAAAGAATAGAACACCATACCTTACAGAGAAATTCAGAGAAACTATTTAGAGAATTATCTTGACAATCTGAGTAATTCTAAAGATAAGCAAGGGCCAGGTGTCTGAAGACAGCAGCCAATTTGACCAGATCTCTGAGATGTGCAGGGAATCAGAGATTGGTAATCATCCAACAACAAACCCGTCAGCTCAAACATGCAGTGGTTCATGATTCTGAGGAAAAATACATTAATTAGTTGCCCACCTTCCTGTTCATTGTTCTTCTCTAGGTCGTTATTTAACTCTGTATTCATTAGGTAATCATGTATGATAGTCCTTGGGTGTAAACATCAAGTACAGAGTAAATCATCATAATGAGCCTGGTAAGGTTATTGCAATTGGCCCTCTGGGGAAAAGGCTCCGTATAGCTTCTGTAGGTTACTGGTGAGCGTTATTTAAGTTATTTCTGAGTACACAGTATTTAAAAGGCTAATGGAGCTCATGGTAAGAGGAGATAATACCTGGATGGTTTATTTGTCAGATAGGCTCATAACACAGATTGCAGTGGGCATCATGTGGTACATGCTAGTGGAGAAAATAGGAGCGAAAGGGACATGAATATTCTAATACCAGCTCTGCCAGCTGAGAGAATTTTAAAATGTCCTTTTTCACCAGTAAATCGGATTTGTATTCAAAGACAGGGGTGTCCCTAATTGAATCTTTGCTGATTTGACACTGTTTAAAGCTTGTGTAAAGCAAAAGAGTAGCATCAACTCAGCATGTGGCAGAGGGAGAGGAAAAGACCGCAAGGACATTATGGCCTTGTCTTTTCGTCTTTATTTTGTCTTTTGGTAAGAAGGATATCTAAAACCTATACTAGGCCACTAAAGCAAGGAAGAAGTGCATTTATAAAGAGATAGTGCTAACGTTTCTGCTATAAACCACTTTATGTTTTGGCATCCTTTTTTTAATTGATCAAGGTGTAAAACTGCTGTAAACAGAATCTGATCAGATCGGCCTGAAGATGTCTGGAGTTAGTCCAGCTTGCATTGTGATCAGATCTTATTTAGGTGTGAACACAACCTGTACAACATGCTGGCATCTGTGCCAAAGTGATAATTCTCCCTTGACTTCTTAACACAATCAAGAACTCCCCACATCAGAAGGTTACTAACTTAATTCACACTTAAGGCTAAAGGCTTTTCTGTTGTTGTTGCTGTTGTTGTTGTAGAAATGGGGGATTCACTTCCATGTACTGTAGCATCAGGGAAGGGATGCTTAATAACTCGATGTGGTGACAGTGTGTTCAATGGACAGTTCCTTTAAGAAGACATTTAAAAACAAACAGAAGAACAAGGGTTAACAAGGATAGGATAACAAGTCCTGATGCAGATTGTATTTCATTAGCTGGTGTAATGGAGGAGCATGTTGCTCAAACAAGTTCAAACTACTTAGGTAGGTATGGCTTGTTTTGCATTATCTGGGTTCACCTGCACAAACATGTTCTCCATAACACTTGGCTCATGAGTCAGTCTCATTAAAGCAGCCCTGCTTTATTGTTTTTATTTCACCACTTGTGCTTGAACAAGCTGTAAACACAACGCTGACACATTATTAGCTCGTCAAGTTGATTTAGTGAAACTGTTAGCAAACATTTGCCTATTTAAAAATCCAGCAGCGACAGAATAACATCGCTGTGTTTATCAGCAAGGTTCTTACACTATCATCCATGCTTTTGGTGCTCTGCATGTAGTACAGAGAGGGTGTTATGTTCCCTGTAGATTTATCAGAGCTTGTTTGCTGACAGCAGCTGCTTGATGCTAAAAAATAATTCGACGATGGTGGTCGAAGAGAACAAAAATTGTTGAGTTGCAAGATTTCAAATCAAAACTACTAACAAAATGAGATGCAAGATGCTAAAATTCTCAAAAGTCCAATAACACTTCCTCACACTGAGGAATATTTGTTGCAGCTTCAAGTTTTATAAATGTTTCCATCTATCAAGCCCATACATTTGTATGCCTCTGTTTTTATGTAAATCTCATGGAGACCATCAACCAATCAGCATAAAAATTAAATCAGAGTGTCAAAGTTACGATGAGAATCATAATGAAGATGCAGAGAAACGCTTTAAAGCAGCGATCTATAAATGTTTCAGTTTAGACGTGACAAAAATCAGGAGGTTGTGACATATGCAGACTTTATTCAATTCTGTATTTTTCTCCATTGCCATATTAAATAAAGTAACAATGCCAGTTTAAAATAATTATTATTTTAGTGATATGAGCTGCTTTATGTTCTCGTAATTACTCCTCCATTACTTTACAGTATGTCTCAAACTCCCTAAGCATGCTCCCCCACAGAGTGTTTCTCTACTGCCGGAATATCCATATCCCCTCTCTCTCTCTCTCTCTCTCTCTCTCTCTCTCTCTCTCTCTCTCTCTCTCCCTCTCCCTCTCTCTCTCTCTTCCTCAATTTTCCATACACACTTGTGGGGCCTGCAGAGCTGTCAACCTCTCAGTACCACAATGAGCAAAGGCTGGCTGCAGGGAACAAACCCCTGGGGATTAACTATCTTAATTAGCCAGTATTCTTTTTTTCTCCAAAGCAAGGCATGCCACAGCAGAAGGTGCAGTGAGAAAAGGCCGACCCGCAGCTTTCCATTAAAAGCTTAACCGGGTTAGGGGCGAGCAAGAACATCTAACAGCAGGGCGATCAAAGACAGGACACACAAATCAATGTGAACTGTACATATGCAAGCACACACCTTCTCTACAGTGTGTGTGCACTTGTGTTAGTGCACGACTAGCACAAGGAAACTCGAAGGCCTGTATCAAATTGAAACCATTTAAGCTTGAAAAACAGCTGGACCGCTGAGATATCACCCAGTCTGGACACTTCAGCAGGT
This sequence comes from Labrus bergylta, assembly GCF_963930695.1. Taxonomy (NCBI): domain Eukaryota; kingdom Metazoa; phylum Chordata; class Actinopteri; order Labriformes; family Labridae; genus Labrus; species Labrus bergylta. Next base: position 12,213,331 of record NC_089203.1, on the reverse strand, counting down.
TTATTATGGATATCCAAATTTAAATAGCTCCACTTTTTCTCAGTTCCCATGCCGCTGACAGTTCCATCGGCCACGGCCACGTGTTATCGAGCAGAAGAAGAGGGAGCGAAAGCACCTGAGCCTATAACCACCAAGTCTTTGAAGGTATTTGGATGCATATTGACAATATAGGACCTCGGGCAATTACAGGCCTTATCTTCCTGCCTGACAAACAGTCTGCTTCATTATGAGGCTTTTAGCTGACACCTTGCCTCAGCCTTCCACACTGAAATAAAACTGCTAATGCAAGAAACCAAACAGCTAAGAGGTTTGTTAAAAAAAAATATCTGAATGGTTATACATAATTTTCCTTCTTAATGGTGCTTTTAAAGCCTCCATTAGTGACTGGATGCAGTGAATGACAACTGAAGAAAGGCAGAGGAGGAAGAAAGGCAGGGAGCATGATTGTTTGAGGTCTTTTAAGTTTGTGACAATTAAACCTAATTGGGTGAAAATGAAATAGTTAAGAAGCTCACAGTTTTGATTGCTTATTGATAGTTTTATAAATCCCTTTGTGTCAGGAAAGACTACATCACATGGATAACTAATGCACTGCATTTTTTGATAAAATAAACACGTTTTTAAACAAGGTGGGTGTGTTTAGTTTGTGTTTAGTTATGCACCCGTTGTGTAAAATAATAATAATTTCTCACACAAGAAAGTTCAGTTTTGGGAAAAATGTACAAATATTTGTAAGTCTGTATATAATAGCTCTGTTTCTGTTTGATATGAATTGTTCTATAACTCTCTGGATGCCTTTCAGTGTGGTACACTCACAGAGAGGTGCAGATATGGTTCAGACATTGCTGTGTTTTTGAAACGTAACATTGGGTGTTCCCAAACACTTGCTCTTTAAGTTTCATTGAAGTTTATGTTCACATTCTGCCAGGTAGTCTTCCCCATGTTAAACATGTTTTATTAGTGCTAAGCATATCACCCAATGCACCCCTCTCTACTGAGCTGCTCCAGTAGTTGGGGTTGAAGCACGTACAGGCTTGTTTTGACGGCCGTTAAGATCAAATCTGACACTTTCAATATACTTGTTAAAGATCATGTTAAGAATATAGAGATACATCTCTGTATCAATATAAAGAAGAGACACTTTGTGAGACTGGTACAGACCCATATTTATAATCCTCCCCCACTGAGATCATTGGATCATTTTTATATATATAATATGGAAGTGGTTAGGGAAAGTTGTTTTCTGGGAGGTGATCAGAATTGAATTAGGCTTCAGGTCTTCTAAATGATGATTCTCGTCTTTTTAATGGTAAAATATCTCACCTGCAGTCCAGAAAATCTTATCTTGAACTAACTAATATTTTAATGTGAACAAGTTTGATATCAAATTTATGGTGGCTTTTTGTAAGTCTCAGTTAAATGTTTTTGGGCATGTTGTACTGTAATGTTTTGGTTTTGCAAAAAAATAATTTACAGAAAAACAATTAAGTATTTGAAATACATGTTTCATAAAACATATCCAAGTTCCTAAATAACACATTGCAATTAATAATTCCCTATAGCGTAGTTTACCGCTCCTGAACGTGTCATTTATGATGGTTAACTTCAGCTGCAGAACCCTTTATGTTTGATAATTATCATTATTAATAATTACAGAAGTATATCCCAGTTGTTAGGAACTTTCACCTTCAATTTTAAACAGGGGGAACCTCGGCAATATGTCCAGAAACATGCCAAATAAACATCCCCACATGAGAGGTGATGTCCATGGTTCTGAAACCTCTTCAAACCAAAGTGCTGAATGCAAAGCAGTGATTTTTGATGTCTGCATTTTTCTGACTGTGTGCATCCTCTGAAAGATACATGACAGCATTGTTATTTAAAGTCAATCTTTGCACCTGTGGAGAAGAATTATTGTTCATCTATTTTTCCTTTATTTTCCTCTTTCTCGGTAGGAAAAAAATAGGTTAAAGCGCTTCGGCTAATAAGCTCTAATTTCAGCTGATGGCTGCTATGTGACATCTCATGATGTTACCATGGAAACACAGCAGTTGCCGTCCTTGTGAGGGTTCAAGGTGGTGTTGATATATTGATGTTGTGTACTATATGCTACTCATTAATTAAATATGACAAAGCTGCACATCAGAGATAGAAGTATTGTTGTGGCTTGTTGTTTTTTGTGTGCATATTTTTTTAACACCTGCCCACACCTGAGCTGACCTTGTTGAGTGGATAAAGTATAGTTTACAAAAGAATAGTTGTATTTTTGAAGACACAGTGAGCAACACCTGTGTATGGTATGAACTTCTATGGTAGCCTCTGTTTGACCTGGACACAGAAAAAAAGTGAAGCGGTCTGAAGGAGAAGCAAGCAGAGAGGAAAAGATTCAGACAGACAATGTTTGCACAGGACAAATAAAAAGCTGTACAGAGTGTGTCGAGGGAGAAGGAGAAACTGAGATGGTAAAAAGAGGGATGTGTAAAATAGGCTGGAAGAAACAGACAGAAGGCCAGGCTCTGTTTGCTGAACATACAAGTCAGATGACGGCTGGCAGAAGAAAGGGAAATTTAAAATACATGACAAAAGGAGAAAAAGAAATGGGGGGAAACTAAGCCATGTTTAATGGAGGACTTTAACTTTCACTCAACTTTCTCTAGCTGATTTCCTCAATCTGGTTACTGATTTAATCAAAGAGAGTTTGTGGTTGTATGATTGTAATGTAGTGCTGGGAACATTTGTAAATGCAAGTAAAGTGAGAAGTTGTAAGTGATTCAAAACATTTATGATTTGATGATGAGTAAACGTTTACAGATAGGCTTTAAGTGAAGCAACTGGAATGACTAAGCAGCAATATATGGTGTTGAAAAATGAAGCCAATGCCAAAGTGCAAAAGCTTGCTGTCCATCGAGTGTCCAGGATACTTCAAAAGCCCCAGAAGTCACATACACACCCATTCAAAAATGCAGTTTTTACAGCAGATTTAAACACTGTACAGCCTGGTTCCAAAAATATTATTTGTCTGATTAGCTGATGTCTTTATCAACACACACTGTACAGGGGGGAGAATTATTTTTTTATAACTCATCCGTCTTGATTTACAAAGAAAGAGAGTTACTCATATAAGGTACGTGGCTGACATGACTGATTGGCAGGCTCATTGTATCTGTTTGTCAGGAGGCGAATAGGACCCGCCTCTGCTCCGGCTCTTTGCCTGTTGTTAGGTTGAATTAAAGTTAGGTTAAGACAGTATTTCCAGCATGGTGACCGCCACCGACTGGCTTCCAAAGTCCACTTCAGTAACAAGTGAGTATTGTCACTCAGGCTTCATCCACTATCATTTACAGTCTATGGTAATGATGCAAAAATGTGAGACATGACGATTATGATGATTCTCAAACTTAGAGAATTTTCATATTCTGTAATCAAGAGTCACAGATGAGCTCAATGTTGTTGCGTTGAAAGATACATGTTAGGGTTCAGAAATGTTCAGAATGACTGTATCTCCCAATGTCATTATATAATGTAATAAAAATAAGGAAAGTAAAAAGTTAACGATTTCCATGTTTTTAAATTTGCTGTTCTTATTTGACCTATATAGCCTTTACTCATTAATTCTCTTCCCTGTCTTTCTCTCTTCCTGTTTCTGTCTGCCGCTCTCTTTTTGAACCACTATCTGTGGATTACTGAATAGTCCTCTTCTCACTGTTAATGGGGGAATAGCAAGAGGTTAACGATTCAAATTCCCACCAATCTATGAGTTGTTAGCCCCTTTGAGTGAAGCGTTTCCAAATATAATTCCCACAGTTTGGTCCAGCTCTGTGTTGTGTAAGCGCTCTTTTGACACTTTGAGCTAAAAAAAAAAAAAAAGGGGCCTCATTGCCTCTGGACAAACTGATCAGCTTTGGTGTGCTATCAGCTGTAAGAGAGTCTTATTGTGATACTACGGCAATAGAAGCAGGTTCCTGCAATACGCAAGCTAATGAAACATTTACTATCACAGGAAGCACCACTGGGCCTCGTTGGTGCTAATTAATATCCTCCTACTTTTGTGTCAGATCTGATTCTTATCTTGGATTTTATATTGGAAGTGTAAATATCCTCCTGGGTCGGTAGTAAGAAGCAGTGGGAGGCTGTTACGTATGAGATTTCCAGTTTCCCAAAGAGTCTCCATCTCTCTCTCTGCCGCCTGCCATGAAAGCTGCAGGCAGCCGTCTTTGAAACGTATCATTTGCGCAATTATGAAATGGATGTGGATTTTCTCAAGCCCATTAAAACTGGAACACTGCGCTCGACAAGAGCATAGAATTTCAGTCTTCCTGTCTTTAGAAAAGTGTGATGAAATATTAAATTAGAGCAGCATGTTTCAGTGATTGGAGTGTCATTAGTTGGTTCAAAATCACATAATGAGACCTACATTTTAATTCTGTTCAGTTAGGGCTTGATTAGAAGCCCAAAACAACTTATAAAACCTAAGGAAAAAACAAAGTGAAATTGCTGAGAGTGAGTAAACAAAAATTAATTCATGGACAAGAGAGTACAATCAATATTGTGTCTAGTGACAAAAGAAAGCACTCAAAGCGTCTGGATGTCAGATCATAGTGTTCTTCATGTCATGGCGGGGATCATCAGCAGTGCAGGGACAAAATGTTTCAGTCACTATGGACACCAGCTTTTATCCTCTGCATGAAGGAACACGACGTTTCAACCTGAAAGGACTGTGTTACTCCTCAGCTGTCTTCTGGAACTGATATCTAGACCCTAAAAATAGATGTACTAACTCTTAAGTGTACTCCTACTCACACACAGAGACATGCAGTAACATGAATGAACAGGGTCAAACAGATCAGAAAACAGGAAACAAAAAATAAAAACTGCATTGATAAGAATCCTAACCTCTTAAATAATAACAACAAAGGAGTTGATCTTCACTATATAAAGACAATGAGTCAGTCACAAAAAGCTAAGCTTAAAGCTTAAAAAATCGTATTATCTTGTTTTCTTGCATTCTTCACTACATGGAACAGGAACAACTTGATTGCCATAAGCTAAGGTAAACTGAGGAATGCAATATAACTTAATCAGGTGTTAAAGGGATGGTTCAGTTTTTGTAAATGGAAAACTATTATGAGGCTCTTGAGACCAAATGTTATATATTATCTACAGAAGATGATAGTCAGAATGGCCCCTGTTTGGAGAAGTGTACACGTTAGCTAAGCTAATTTAAGGGTATGACTTGCATAACATTTATAACCTTGATAAATCTGTAACAGTTTAAGTGGTGGATATATTTGAAATATTTTCATACTTCCACTTTCCGTTAAACTGCCCTTTCCTTTGACTTTGTTTTTAGTCGTTGCATTATGTTACAGGGTTTATGTTTGTGTTGATTGATGCAGAAAGAGGAAGAGAAAATAAAAACAGGAACAATAAAAGTGATGCGATCCGCTAATGCTTGCATGAACATTGCAGTTTTTGAATGAATTGACAAAGGAAACTGGTTATTGAAGTTCAGGAGACTGGTTATTTTCTGGTGAATCAAAGTCAGCTGTGTGATCACATTATGAATTCTTGTCCTGACACCAATGTGTGCATTGGGATTAGAAATTGTTTTGAAAGTTTAAAGGGTCAGGCACACAGATTATGGTTTCTAATCTCCTGTAGTAATTTATTAACTCATTTGAACCATGAAAGTTTGTATACAGACTAATAAACAGCAAAGGGAGTTACTAAAGTCAGGGTCTGCACATTAATTAGGAAGTGTGCTTGTGATGTCATTTCAAATTATCAGATGTTTAAACACAAAGGGCCTGATTCACAAAGACTGTGCTTCTTTTACAGCCATTAAAGATGTGAAAATTAGAGAACATGATAGCGTCAGTTCCACAAAGCACTCACAAAGGGTGAAATGCTCACAAACAGTATTTTGAGACCTGTTTCATGAGCACGGGAACATATTTTCGCTGAAGGTTGCTGCAAGGTTCAAATGCACAAGCCATGTACTCACGCTTACACATCTTCAAACTGTTTTAAGTTAAGGTCAATTCCAGTGACAACCTAGTGACTGCACATAATCAAATGAAATATCGGATCATCTTGACAATCTTAAGAATGCAAGAGTGTCCAAAAGCTCGCATAATTAAGACGATACATTTTTCTAACCAGATCAGCTTTCCCCCAGTTATCTGCAAAGGCACAAACATTGTGCATACAAAAAACATTTTCATACAAGTCATACATCAAGTCAGCACCCTATTCACAAACGCACCTCATCATGTTTTAATGGGGTTTGTTTTAATGGGGCTTGTCCTTTTTAACAACTACAGGCACTAACTATTCATCAGTTGTACAAACAGACCTCAAGCTATAGTGTTCAGTTCAGTTCAGTTCTTCTTCTTCTTTGAAACAAAATGCTGTCTTTATCACTGAAACACTAGGCTGTTACACGGTCCAATCACAATTCACTATTTATGGATTATTGAAGGTTGGTTACATTTGGCTACAACCCACAATTAAACTATGCAACAATGATTTATAGTCCAAAGTCATAACAAAGATATATTTAACGCAAAAAGATCAAAATAATGGACTACCTTACTTTAGTTAAAGATGTCAACATGGCTATGGGTTACACTGTGTGCTCGAGAAGTGGCCGAGTGGACCCTAGGAAGAATAGTTGCTACTTTGGTAGTGACTAAAGGAGATCCAAAGAAAGAAATTAGTAACTGTGGCGCTGTATTTATTTGAGATGTTACAAGCAAATTTTCCAGTGATGAGGAAAACAATTCTGCCTCTGTTTGACTTTAAAATAAATTATCTGCAAAACATACTACTAATACTAATAAAATACTAAGATTAAGATAACTAGTGGTCGAATTAGTCCGGGCTGTAAGAAACTCAACACTTCATCCACATTTATGGAGAGGTTTGGAGCCGCTACACGAGGAGGATGCTCGTTTTTTTGAGTTGCCCTTGCTTGCTTATTTTACATTTGTGCAGATGGATTTTTAAACACATTTAGACGCAAATAAAAAAGAAAGCAAACTACAAAAGCAGGACAACTTTTGGGGGTCTTTGCACCTGAATATCATCGCATGCTTTATGAATTAGACCTTGAGACAGAGTCGATAGCGGGAGCAAATGATGCACAATTTTTGGAGCTTTTGGGAGCTGCAATCCATTCTTAGTGATTTAAGTTTTTTTGTAAAAGGGGAGCCATCATCACAGAATATAGCGCTAGATAATTCCACATCTTTTAAATCAGCAGGTTTTTTACTCATGGGTCAGTTTGCACTTCATGCTTAACAGGCTTCATAAAACACTTTTTATAGTAGGTAACTATAAACTACGACATTGGGTTAAAAGAAATGAAATTAAAACAGTGCAGAAGACGGTATATAAATTGCTGATACAAGATTATCTAAACTGCACATTAAAAAAGGACAGGGGACATTTAGAGAATCTTACATTTCAGCAAAACAGCTGTCTCTTTATGCGTCATAAATATCTTAATAGCATCAATAAAGTATCTCTCGTGCCGCTGCACATCGGAAATCATAGTTTTAGCTCGACAATTCACGGATCGAAAGAACAATGATCCTTTAGATGTTGATGGACTTGAAATGAAGCTTAAGAAACACTGTGACAATATGTAAGCCGAATAACACCTCTTAGGCCTTTACACACACCCACAGACCTTTAGTCTTAATCATGTTCATGTAGGTTTTCATCTATTCATGTGATTATTCAAAGCATTTCTACACATTAGTCTACATTTAAGCATTGTTTTCTTGTTTGTCCATCACACAGGGACATTTTCAAGTCTTTTCTGCTTCTGTGTCTCTCAACAGGGACACACACCACCGACCAGACGCTTCTGTGTGTGTGTGAGTGTTTGTGGGAGATTAAAGAAAACCCTCCTGTCAACCAGTCAGCCTTTTAAGATCGTAAGTACACTTTCTAAATCTCTTTTATTTCTGGGTTCCATGACTTGAAATGTGTTCAAGATTCCCAAAGAATTCCTGTGTTGTTATCACACTGTAAGAGCCCAGTTTAAAGCTAAAGGGACTAACGGGCAGATAATGAAACATGTGAAGGAAAGAAAGATTTCTACCTATTTCCATTTCAGTTTGAGCTCACAACAAAGGACATAAATCTTAATCTCACAAGGATTAAATGCTAAATCCTTTATCAATGTGAGCCATAGGCAAAAATGAGTTACATTTTGCTTAAACGCATAACCTTTTTATTACTGACTAATCATTCTGCTTCAACAGGCTGAACCAAATGAGTCACACTTAATTAATCCCACTGCTTTGCCCTCTAACCTTCTCAGAGTCTTCCTCAAGAAGCACAGAATATTCCCTGGTAAAGGTTATGAACTCTGTCATGTTGAGAACCCTCTGTTGTCATGATGTTGCAGAGAAGGTGTGAACACACAAGTGGTTGTGTGTGTGTGTGTGTGTGTGTGTGTGTGTGTGTGTGTGTGTGTGTGTGTGTGTGTGTGTGTGTGTGTGTGTTTTTTTGTGTCCTCTGCAGCTTTTGCTAACATCTGCAGTTCTGCATTGATTCCATGCCAGTAGAAAGCTGATGCAGAGCGGTGGCTTCCCTGTTATAGTCAGGTTCATCAGCCAATGGCCATTAGAGGATATGTGTGTGTGAGAGAGTTTATTAATGCTGCGGAGCAATTGACTGCAGTCAACACAGTAATAAAAAAAAGAATTGCTGCAGTCATAACCAATTGTGGGGAAAGTTTTCTGATTATTCATTTAAGCTTTTGTATAATTAGATAACTTGAAGCATTCCTTCATCATCATATGAACCCAAATTAAATGTTGTAGCCTACTTGTCAGGTCATGCAAAGTTCTTCTTAAATCAACATACAGTAAGAAAGACCAGGTCAGAACCCTTAAAAACATGTTTATCCCCGAAGCGCTTTAACATTATTATCAACTGATGAACCCTATAGCGTATCGGAGAGGTGGCCACTTGTGCTTGCTGAATCATAGCCATGGATTTTGTCACAACATGCATATAGGTCAGTGTCAGGCGAAACTGTTGTGTGTCTTCTTCCTCTGCTGCGAGTGGGTTGCGTGCTGAGATGATATTTGTGAGATGATTAGATTGTTAATTTATGGTAAAACCTGTCAAAAAAAAAGGTCTTTTATTATTCCCAAAGTAACATGGCTGGATGTTGAGTGAAAATGTTTTTATCCCTGCTGCAGAATAATTTAAACCTCCCACATCGACTTTAGTTCACAAGCTTTTTAACCCATTGATGACCTGCTACTGAATTTAATATGTTAATGAAAGTCCCGCAGACATTTTCTGTGAGAAGTAGAAACACAAAATGTGCAGGGGAGACTGGATATGCAGTATGTGTGGCTACACAAAACCAATTTTATTTAAATTTCACTTATTTATCATGCTTTAATTGGCTGATAATGGTGTGTTTCTTAACATTATGCACACAAATAATACATACAAATAAAATAATTATCTGTGAAATGAAAAAAGAAATAGTTTTCAATTTATTTTGAGGAAGAAATTAAGAGAAACTTAGCTGTGAAATCAGGCGTTTCTAGCAGGGTTTCCCTTCTTTGTATTTTAGGATATCCCATTTCAGCATGCGTTTCCACAATAGCGCTGTAACTAAGCTCGGCCTTCATCACGTTTTGTACTTTCATATTATACAGCGTTGCAGAAGCGCAAAAGAGCAAGGCACAGCGGGAGCTCCACATACACTCACAGTCAGACATGCACAGCTCCCCCGCTGGCCCCGGATCCCGTCTCACCCCTGTAATGCCTCTGTTACTACTTCAAAAGACGGTACAGAGGGGGCAATAATTTGGTCTTCCCATTACGCCTCTGATACATTCATATTGAAGGCAAAATGTCACAGGGTGTAAATATTACGCCTTGAAACGTCAGTCTGAATAGGGCTGATGGCATGCTGATAGCTAAAGGGCCCATAGTAATAAATGGATTCTGATTAGCCAGAGGCCTTTGTTATTCTTCTAAGTGTCTCAACCACTTATAAACAGAGAAGCACACACGCATACATGTGATAAAAACTTACATGTGATGTATGCAGATTGTCACAGTCAATCTAACTATTTGTATACATATAAAGTAAAATGTTAAAATATTACATGAGTAGTCGACGATATATTGCTGTATTAATATCCAGCATGTTAAAATGATGAATGTGGTTATTGAAAGTAGAGCCAGTCTGATTAATAGGCCAGCCGATAAATCAGTATCAGCTAATCTTATTTTACACTTATTGCAGATATGTGCAGATATTACTAGATTTATTTATCAGTTAATGACGTAAAGATATTTTAGTGACAGACAGACCGACAAGCTGACTTCCAACTTAAAGCTAAAAAGTGTAATTTAAAGGATAAGGCGGAAGACACAACAGACTCTTTATCCTATTTATTTTCACAGCTGCAATTTCATTTGCATTTCACAAAGACAGTGCCACTCCTGAAAATCTCAGTATTACCGCGGGAGACTAGAGGGGGCAGCGTCCTTCACCACTTCACAGAGATTTGAGCAAAGCGGCTGAGTGGAGAAGGCCACAGAGGACCTGGTGTGTCGGTGATAGACAACATAGATAGAGAGACAAACACAAAAAAAATCCTTAGATCTGCCGGGGGAGAATATAAACAGCTACTCAAGCATATGGAAGGTTTTGCTATCACAAGCAGGAAGAGAGAGTAATGTTTTTCACCTGATTCTCTCTGTGTGTGGTTAGAATAGTGAGGCTTATCTTTGGGTTGAAAACTGAATGCATGAGAACACTGAAGGTTGAAAAAGACTGACAGATTAAAGAGGTCATATATGCCCTTTTTGGGGTTCGTATATTTAATCTATGTACCTACTAAAGTACGTTCACAATAACTAAAGTTTGAAAAAAGTGTCTGTTTTCATGTACTGCCGCTCCATGCACCGGCTCGCTTCTGACTCTCTCTATAACACCCAATTCACACACACTCCGTGCGCGCCGCGGTCCGTCAGTGCCATGGTTTGCTCCGTCGGACAGCTCGCGCCCATTCACACTGGATCCGTTTCTGGGACGTCAGCGCAGCGCAGCGCAGGAGAACTACAAGATCCCACGGGAAAAACATGCAAACAACATGTTGCTTTGTCTTTCTGTTATTCATTCAGTACCTGTTTTGACGTAATTTTGATAAAGTGATGAAAAAATACGATCGTGAGTCCGTATATTGTGTTTTATTTTTAAATTGACCGGATGCTCTGTGTGTTTCCTTGTCTGACTTCTTGTCCGTCTGTCATATTCTGTCCTGCTTGACGCGTTCCTGCAGTGTACTCTGGCAAAAATAGACTCGCTGCGTGTTTGAAACGGAGCAGAGCGTAGTGCCGTTGGTGGCACGCGCCGGAGACGGACCGCAGCGCGCGCTGTGTGAACACAATGATAGACTAGAGTGGAAGCTAAGTACAACGTAGTGCGCGGCGCTGACGGATCGCGGCGCACACAGAGTATGTGTGAATTGGGTGCACGTGTGTCAAGTCTGGTCTGATTGGTCGGCCTGTCGGCTCTGCCGTAATTGGTCAGTCACTCAGCACGGTTCTCGGAAATGTCACGCCCCTTTTACCATATTGGGAATGCAGCCACTGGCTCCGTCCGAGGGTAGCATAAACATTAGCACCTTAGCACTACTGTGCTACCGCAGGCTACGGCATATCGTGGGCGTGCTACAGAAGTTAATGGATTCATGGCTACTCTTGGATAAATGTTGGATTTACTTGCAAAAAAAACCTTAACATTCTAAACTAGCTGACATAAACTGGTAACTAAATGAAGCCACTTAACCTCCCAAAGGCAGGTTAGAGACCAGCTCGGAGGCTGTTGCAAACTGTTTTAACACTGAATTCACAGTTAAATAAAACAATCTCCTTCAGTTTTTAGGTCTTTTTTTTTTTACTCTTTTCATCTGTTAACATGGATAGCTGCACTGATTCAATAGCTGAATTGATCAAATTGATCAAATAGCAGTCTGCAGTTTGACTTTTCTTTCTCAGTCTGTTGAGCTAAACTCTGCAGCAGGACAAATTCCCCCACTGCACACCCTGTTCAAAGTGGTTAGAGCCAGCATGAGTCAAGCAAACCCATCAAAGGCCAGACTGGATATCCTGGCAGGGAGTATTTACCAGTTCAAAACCAACACACTGATCCTCAGCCTCTGGTACATTCGTCTTATCTTGACATCATGACCCATGACGATGCCCTTTCTGTTCTTCTCCAGCGCTTAACATTTACTCATCTTTTCTTCTAATACCCCCCCTCCTTTACTTCACTCTCCCTCGGTTTGTCTGTATACAGTGGAAACAGGTTGTTTTTTCTCTCCTGCTTTTTTTTTGGATGAATACTCTGTGATAGTGAGCTTACAGCAGCCATCAAACACGAGGGATTTTCTTATCTTTGGCCCCTTGAGCTGAGAAGCTCTGAGGGCCCTCAGAAGTATTTCTTTACCTGTTCAGATAGGAAGACACCAGCTTGTTTGCTGACACAGCTGAACCAGGGCCAACATGTTGATATCAAGAACCGTGGTAAATATTGAAGCAGACACTGCGGTTGCTAATCACTGTTGGCAGAACTTTAAGATTGCAATCTGCTGATCAGAGGTAGATGATGTTTATAGAAAGCTGACTGAATTTGGGCCATGTCCTATCTGAAGACTTTTTGTTAATCTCAGTGGGGTAGTTCTGGTAGGACAAGGCACAGCAACAAGTTCCTCTCCTTACTCCACAAACAAGCAGCTTCATCAGTGACCACAAGCTTCAAATCATGATAATTTAAGTTCCCTCTCTCCACGGCCCAAATAGAGATAACCACAATGCAAAGTTTGGTTAGATGCTCAAAATAAAGCAGTTGAGTGAGTTATAATAACAGAATCGTCTTGTTGGATTCATAAATAAAGCTTTCTGTCTAATGGTTCATATTGAAACTTTTGAAAGTGCAATCATCTTTTACACATGGCCAACAACAAAAAGAGTATCATCTTTATCTACCCAATTAATTTGAGTGAGAATGAGAGCTGGTCATGTCACCTGGCGCAGCTTTGAAGATGTTTTATGAATACAAAGTTTAAATATGAAGATACAATTAGATTTCCCTCTGGATTTTGCTGTCATTTATAGTTCTTTGAAGCAAAAAATTGGAAACAGCCAATTGATTACCATTACTAATTGATGAACAATGGAATCAAATCCCAGCAATAAAGTGTATCGTATCATATAATACTATATCGTATCTTTACGTATTAACCAGCACCCTTAGCAGACTTAAGCTTTGCAAAATGACTTCAGTGCCACATAAATATAATATTCTTGATGGAGGCATCCACAAATGATGCTCAGGGATACCTACAGTGCCACATTTGTACTTGTCAGGCCAAACAAGCTGCTGCTTTAGACGACTTGAGAGTCGTGTGTGTGTGTGTGTGTGTGTGTGTGTGTGTGGGTGTGTGTGTGTGTGTGTGTGTGTGTGTGTGTGTGTGTGTGTGTGTCTGACACGTGGACATCAGTGTGTGTGATCAGACTCCAGACTCATCAACATGTTGCTCGTCTCCTGTCACAACACTGTCTGGCAATGAGCAGCTCTGTCAAACTGGGTGACACAGCACTACAATTAATCACAGAGAAGGACCACTAATGAAGCCGTTATGTATTCGGAGAGTTTCATCTTGTCAATACACTTTTCCAACTAAAGAAAGTACTAATACAGGAATACACGTAAAGGCCTTTAAGGCATTGTGGTAATGGATTAGCTGAAATGGAGTTTGACAAGTGAAATATAGCCCTGATGAGGACGTGGTTGAAGTGTTGATGTCATTTTCTCCCTTCTCCTTGTTAAGTTTGGTCACACCTCTGAAGTATCCATTTAGATTATTTTGCAAATGGATCTAAAGTGCAGGAGTTTCACTTTCCCCTTGAGCAATCTACGACAAAGTCAGAGTTAGATCTGTGTCCAGGGGTCAGTAACTCATCACTATGAACTGAATTTAACATCAACGTTCCTTTGACTATTGTTTGGTGCTAAAAAAAAAAAGGACATCTTCCTCCACATAAACACTTCCAGACTGAATTCTAAAACACTTACTCCTGGCTGTATCACAACCCTATGTATCGCATTTTTTATTTATTTGTTTCCAAACCACTGATGCAATTGGCACATCGGTGAATTCCAACTGCTTGCTTATGTAAATCATGCAACTCTTACAAATGTAGTATCATCACCTAGTAATATGTAATTATGATAAACATTTTGGAGAAACCAACTGGGAGACCAGCAGCTAAATAAATGGTCTCACAAATGAGTCAAATTAGACATTTTTGTCCTCAACTGAAGTCGTACGGTACAGAAATCATAAGATTTTGGAAGAAAGGCGCAACCATCAGCCATTTAATGTTCAGCTTCCTCTAATGTGCAATACAGACCAAACCTGAAATAAATAATACATCAAAAACATTTGTGTAGCACTGATGTCATTTTTTTATGGAGTTTCCTTGGATTATTGCATTAATTTTTTCCTAGAAATATATAATGTCATTACTTGATATATTGACTTTTTAAATAAAGTGGGCCAGTGTGTGAATGTGCGCACATTATCAAGTGCCCTAAAGTTTTGCATTGAAGCACCAACATTTTACATTTTGTGATAATTAGCCTCGGGGGAAGTGCTCCATTACACATAAAAGGAGATAGTTAAAGGACTGCCTGCAAAAAAAAAAAAAAGAAGGATATTTTCCATCAACTCTGGGCCAACCTAGGCATGTTCCACTTCTATAAGCTCTCTCGCTCACTTTGCTTTTGTCTGCCACCTTTTAAGTTCAAAGGCACCAAGCTCGATTTCAGACACAATGCTTTAGAAAAGACACCCCTAGGAGATTAAAACATTTCTTCTGCTGTGGCTCCAGTCTGTAGTTGTTTGTGTTGTGATACCTTGTGTGGTTTAATATGGACCTTCTTTTCTGAAGTTTTCATACATGGGAGAAGATGAAAGGGATTTATGCTCTTTAATATGTTGACCTTTACCCATTACACCAGAGATTTAAAGGGAAATGTGTTTGATTTAACTGTACTCTCAATCAATATAGCAAAATCAGAAATGTCCTTTTTTCTATTCCAAACATTCTTATAAAACCTGGCACATACACTACAACACGCAATGTAACAAAAATAACAGACAGTTTGGTGTTTCATCCTTGTAGTATAGCTCATTTAGACTTGCCTTATTAGCCTTCAGAAGAGAACAGGAATTTGCTAAAGAAGTCTCCTAAGATCATGCCTTTTCTTGTTTTTTATTACTTACTCTCAGTTTCAAATGTGTTGCATTCTCCAAGTCACACTGACTCAAGTGACATCACTTGAGAACATTTATCAGACTTTGCTGAGCACCCGTTAGAGGGACAAGTTTTTATACAACCTTTTTGATTTGCAGTTGTTTTTCCTGTCACCAGACTTGATGTGTAATTTCCCACTTATGTTTAATCATTGATTTAATTTGAGATTTGATTGGACATGGCTGATTATTAAAAATAGGATGACATGAATAATATGAATAAAAATCACATTGAAACTGAATCAAGATTTCAAACAATGTCTGTAGTCATATTTTGCATGTGCTGTAATGAGTTTTGTTTAAAGTTATGGTAATTGTTCAAGCAAACAGGAGAAAAATGTTGTTTTTTCCCATCTGAAGGTGAGAGATTACAATACAATTATATTTAATCTCTTTAAATGGTCCTTTATGGTTTTTTGTTTGCTTGTGTTTTGTCTGGTATTTCTGTGATAAAGAAAAAACAAACTGTTTTCCCAAAGCAGGCACTTCTTCAATTGGGCCAATTATATCTTAGTTTCAAAGACTTAAATAAACAGAAGAGGCTCGAATGCAGAGTGCAGGCTGAATGCACAAACACTAAAGAATGAAATGCAGTTCTGTTTTTTTACAAAGACTGTTGAGCCGATAATCTCTGAATTTGGCATGCAGCATCTTTGGAAACTGAGGAACATTAAGTAACCAAAAGACTGTTGACACTCAAAATTGTTTAGCTAGCATGGGCCAAGAGAATCAGTCTGAACTTGTGAAGGACAAACAAAATGGTCAATTAGTTATTTTACATTTTTTACATCAGTAAATCATTTCAAGAACCATTCCTTTAAAATGCCTCAGGGCAGGTTAGAAATAATCAGGCAAAGAGAAAACACCGTTGAGGGGATCCACAGCTCAGATGGTCCCTGGACAAGCCAAACCCAATGTGGTCAAATTTTCTTGAACCACTATACAACAGATAGTGGTCGATAGAGACAGAGAGAGAGAGAGAGAGAGAGAGAGAGAGAGAGAGAGAGAGAGAGAGAGAGAGAGAGAGAGAGAGAAAAGAGAGTTTTAAAACTTCATTTATTGTGCTCTTCAGACTTGTGAAAAACAATATGGTAGTCATATGCTGATAAAATAATTTCCCACCGCTGAATCCTTGCTGCAGCGAGTGTGGGTAGACGCTTGTATTCACCAAACAGGGTCACCAGGGGGCGATGGTGAGTCGATAAGGTGAAATGTCTCCATAAATCAGTCCCAAAGCTTCCTTTTCTATTTAGGATTTTTTTTTTTCTGCCGGTGTTAAGGTGCGGGAAGCATAAGCGATTGGTCCCCATTCGGCGTTGTGTGTTGGATGACAGCTCCGATGCCATATGCAGAGGCATCACAAGCTAAGGTGAGTGGCAGACTGAGGTCACAGTGAGCTAAAACCTGCTCACTAGTCAGCAGCTCTTTACACCTCACAAAAGCAGTTTGTTGTGCTTCTGTCTATTTCCAAGTCACATTTGCTCTGAGCAACTTGTACAGTGATGCCAACACCGTGCTTTGCTGTGGCACAAATCTTCCGTAGTAATTAAACAGTCCCAAGAAAGCTTGAAACCCGCTAACATTTTCAGGAGCAGGAGCTTCTTGTATGGCTCTCACCTTTTCTTTTGACAGGTGTACACCACGCTCATTCAGTACATGTCCCAGGTATTCAATGCTTGTCTTGCCAAACTCACATTTTGATCTTTTCACTCGAAGTCCATTTTCCTGCAGACGTTGCAGAACCTTCTGCAGGTTGTGAAGATGCTCTTCCTCTGAGCTTCCTGTAACAAGCAGGTCATCCAGAAAAACCACCACATGCAAGTCTTTCATCAGATATTTCATAATCCGCTGAAATATAAAAGGTGCTGAACTGATTCAAAAAGGAAGTCTGTTGTAGACGAAAAGTCCCCTGTGCGTGTTAATGGTTGTGTACTTCTTTGAGTCCTCATCTAATAAAACTTGCTGGTAAGCTGCAGCTAAGTCAATATTTGAGAAAATCTTGCCTCCACTAAGGGTTGCTAACAACCCCTCTAAGCATGGTAAGGGGTACGTCTCTGTCTCAATTGTCTGGTTAACAGACACTTTATAATCTCTACACAAACGGAGTGATGCATCTCTCTTTTGCACTGGCACTATGGGTGCTGCCCATTCACTGTGCTTAATTGGAGTGATTATGTTAGCTTCCTCCAACCTCCTCAGCTCTTTCTCTACTTTATCTTTCATAGCAAATGGAAGAGGTCAGTGCTTACAAAATTTGGGCTGTGCATCAGGTTTCACTATGATTGAGGCTTTAATGTCTTTAAGTGTCCCCAACTCCTCTCTGAACACCTCTGAATATTTCTCCAGCACCTCACTTAATGATATACACTTGAGTACATGAAGACTTTTAATCTGCTGCCAGTTAAGCCTGAGTTTCCGCAGCCAATTTCTGCCACACCATGTTGATCCATAACCTTTAACAACTAACAGTGGCAAGTCCACTGTTTGATTTTCATATGTAACCTGGACTGTAATCTGCCCTAGTACATGAATCTTACCTCCACTGTAAGCTTTGAGTCTTACCTGAGTTGGTTGCAGTGACAAGTTTGAGAATTTCTCCGTGTAAGTTCTCTGTGACACTACACTCCTAGCTGCTCCTGTTTCTATTTCCGTCTCTAATGCAGTGTCAGCTACATAAAATGTTTCTTTATACAAGTCATCGTCTTCGTGAGGATGCTGAATATTCCAAGCTCAGTGTCCTCATCAATTTCCACATATTTTGTGTTTTTCTTTTGCTGTCCTCGGCTTTGTGACTTCCATCCACCTGCCTGTGTCCTTAAACGACATGTCTTCTTAATGTGTCCAGTTTTGCCACAGTTGTGACATTTTGCCTCTTCGAAATGACACTCATCTGCTTGGTGATTGTTCCCTTTGCACCTGAAGTAGTTTTTATTTCCCTGCTGTGGCCTGACCTTGTGAACGCTGGCTGCTCCGACACTCCCGCCTTCCATAATGTCTCCAAGCATAATGTCTCCATGTTGAGGGCAATCTCAACAGCTTTGGTGAAAGAGAAGTCGTTTTCGGAGAGAAGTCTCCTCTGACATGCTTCATTTTTAATTCCGCTGACGAACCGATCATGTAGTGATGGACCCAGGTTAGCACCGAACTCACAGTTAGCTGCACATTGTTTCAGTTCAGCCACATAGGTTTCTGATTACACTTGTTGAAACGAAACCTCTCCGCTACAAGTATTGGCTTTGGCTCAAAATGTCCCTTCAGAATGGCCACTATCTCATCGAATGTTTTGTCCTTCGGCTTAAGGGGCTGCACAAGGTTGCTCAAAAGTCCGTATGTAGCTGCGACCATTACACTTAGTAACATGGCTACTCGTTTAGCTTCAGCTATGTCATTAGCTTAAAAGAATTGTTCCAGCGGTTCAATCTAAGCTGACCACGGTTCATTTTCTGGCTTAAACTCGTCGATTCTTCCAATCTGGGCCATTGTACTCACTAGTACCGACACCAAGAGTCTCTCCTTCCCCGCAGGAAAACATTAGATCCCATCCTCGTCGCCAGTTTATTGTGGTGTATTGATGAAGCGCACACTCTTTAAGTTGAGTCATTTACTTGGCCATGTTCATACGACGACTAACACTGCGCATGCACGCTTCATATCAGAACAGAGTTGCATTCAGGTGAATCACGTAACACTGTGTATCATAAATAACTCTGTGGTCAATATATCACAATACCTGACTACCTCCCCAACTGCCAAACTACAATCCTCCACTGAGTGCTCCGCGCCGACCGGTACATGACTTAGAGACACACACACACACACACACACACACACACACACACGCGCACACACACACACACACACACACACACACACACACACACGCACACATACAAAACAAAGATAAATAAAATGGTATCTACTTTCTTCTTAATCCCCTTTAAAGGTATTTTTAAGAGATACCTTGTGATATATACTGAATAAAACAAGTACAACAGGGAACACCTTATACGCACTGTCTGAATCAATTCACATTGATACATGTGCACATCAGTGTGTGTGTGTGTGTGTGTGTGTGTGTGTGTGTGTGTGTACATTTGTGTGAGTACAACAACTGAATAGATAAACAAGCTTTGTACAAATCCTAAATCAATGCAATACATTCCATTAGCATTTTAATGTTTAACTCTGAATTCAATGACACATTAATAATTGACTGATGTAAGCCTTAAGGTAAAGGAGGGGGGGGGGGGGGTGCGAGTGGAGAGAGAGCAGCAGCAACAACTGAGAAGACGATGTGGATGCAGAGCTACATGTAGAGGTAGTCTCGGGGGTTCGCACCATGCACCAGCTTACTCACAACCTGTCCTCGTTCCTCGGCCCTCAGGCTTACAGCTGCTGCCTTACACAGACAATCCTCCCGCTCCACAAGTTGCTATGGTGATAATAGACCTGAGATATATGAAGATTAAAATCTACTGAGTGTACAGGTATTTGAAGGAAAATGGGGGCCTTTTAATCTAAATAATGACAGAAAGTATAATGTTGATTTAAATCCTACAAATATCAGTGAGATAAGCAAATATGATTTGAAGTGTTAAATTGATCGGTTTAGTAATTGATAGATTAGTTAAAGATTTAAGTGATTTATTGTCATTTGTTTGGCTGCTTCTTTGAATGTGAATATTTGCTATTCCAATGCTAATCTGAAGCTGTTTTTACACAAGAACTAAAAGTTAGGAGAATCCGATCCTGACATTGGAGTTTCCCTGTCAAACGTACCACACAGTTGTAGATTATCAGTGTCAGATGGGTTCTCATCAACTGGAAATACATTAAGTATAGGTGAAGGGTGGCACCTAAAGCATGTAAGCCCTAATGATGACAGTTTTGTAAAATACAGAATATATATATGGCAGATATACGGTATATAACATGCAGTTGGTTAAAACGTCTTCCTGCGTAATGATTTACTCATAGTTTTTCTTTTTATATCTATTTATATCTGCACCTTATTTTTATTTTTTATATGTAAATACATGCTGCTGTTTTTATCCTGCACTATAACGAGCCAAATGCAACGAAATTTCGTTCTTATCTGCACTGTAAAGTACAAGTTTGAATGACAATAAAGAAAGTCTAAGTCTAAGTCTAATTTACAGTACGCTCAGCAATTCAAGGAAGAGTATTACTGTAAGCAGCATAACCCCATGTAAAGTTTCACCCATTGTGTACACCCTCAGTTGTATGCTTTGGATGATACAGGAAATGTTCCGTTGATTAGACAGACTTCACTGGGTCTGAAGGGGAAGTCGGTTTATTTAACAGACTCAGATAATTGTGTCCTAACATGCAGCCTCTCGGGGTCATGTCCTGACAAGTTCAGGAAAGGGGCTAATGATAGTAAACTTGGGGTTTGGACTGTTCTTTGGAAGAAACTAGCAATTTAAATTGGGCCAGAAAAAAAATATTGAGAACAAATATAATAGGTTGTTGCTAGCATGCCAACAAAATGTTAAGATAGCATCACGGCTTATGATTTAAACTAATTGACCAAAAACAAGAAAATGTCACAAAGAGTTTTTGCTGATGTTTGGCTCCAACAACAACAGCAATGAGGCTATAAGTAATGAAGCCATTTATAAAGTCATAAAAAAAAAAAATAAACGTACATGCTTGAATACTTTCCATCTGGGATTCATTGTTTTGTGCATGCCTCAAAAAGACACACAGACACACTCCCACGCATCTGTGCATGTGTGTCATGTTAAGGCTTTCTGGAGCATGAAATAAGCTTTCTGAGGGAACAGTGAAAAGGACAGTGGCTGATGTCCCCAGATATTTCTTAATTAAGTACACGCTATGCGCTCATCTTTAAAATCACAAATGTCACCTCAGCGCTTCTGGCTCTGCTTCCAGTCGGCTCTCTTGGTTATGGCTTTTAAGTTAAATGCTGTGTGAGTAATGGAGCACTTGGCCATACTCTTAATAAGATAGTGTGAGAGAAGGGCTCTGTAGCTATAGCGATGGGTCATTTATGATTTTGTTATCCCAAAGATAAACTCCAGAATTTAATTTTGTTCATGTCACTGTTGGAAATATAAAACTCAAGCTGGTAATCAACTGTCGAAACTCAGACTCCAAGAGTTTATTCTTTTCACAGGTAGAGAGATTCTCTTGTGCCCTCCTTTTCCCCTCCTTCTACCTGCTCTGCCTTTAAATCACACCTAGAGCCGTGTGTGTGTGTGTGTGTGTGTGTGTGCGCGTGTGTGTGTGTGTGTGCGTGTGCGTGTGCATGCATGATGTGCTCCAGACTGTGATGAGCCGAGGAGGCAGCTCGAAGATAAGACACATATCAGCACCCAGCACCTGCCTCTTCACTGTCTGACTACACAAGGCGATCACATGAAGAACCCCTCCCGTTGTCGCAGCAGAAATCCTAAAACTATGATGAGGAAATAAAGTGGAATGTGCACACTTTAGAGCTTTACCAAAGAATGGTTTTTCTCCCTGTGTGCGACAAAAATTATCCACATCAAACATATTTAAGTTGAAACAGAATTTCAATTTTTTTAAATCTTTTTCGTGACTTCAACGTTTGATCCCCGCTGAGGGAAGATGAGAGGAGGAAAATTGTGGCTTTGAAGATGAAAAGCCTAAAAAACAAACAATTTTGTCTGAAACATACAAGCCTTGGTACATTTGTTAGTGTGTAACAGAAAAACTGCAATAAGGGTGCTGACAGGTTCGCTTTCTTTTCTGATTTATACCAACAGCAACCTCCGTTGTTGAAAAATGAAGCCAATATGGAAGTGCAAAAAACTGCAGTTCCTTGAGTGTCGCCATGAAGCTGGCCTCAAAGGCAAAAAGAATCCCCATTAGACTCCATATCAAAAAGCCCTTTTTTCAGCAGAGATAAACATGTTTACAGCCAGTTTACAGTCAGAACCAGTTTCGGTCTCTATTCTCAATTCAGAATTTTGAACACATCCATTTTGATTATTTAATTATGCATGGATTTGCATAATAAGGGGCATGGCTGATTTGGCTGACAGATAGGCGCATTGTAGCTGATTGCCTTGAGGCAAGTCTTCACACTGGCTATATCCAGTTACTGACCTTAAACTGTTGGCCTTGTTCAAGTTTTGTTCATCGTTATTAAAAAAACTACCTGGATAACAATCTAGAGGTGCTAGATGGGCAACCAAGATATCGATTTGGCACACCTCAACTCCTCAGCTTTGCAACCTTCTCAAATTGCCAGAAGTTCGTTGCAGTCAGTATTTCCAGTATGACACCTGCCATTGTTGCGCTTCATAGTGCCTCTTCAGAAACCAACGGGTGACATCGCTTACATTACATCCCTCTTTTTTTTTGTTCAGTCCTTAATTTATAAGCCTGCTTATAAAGCCTGGTGCTACAATGACCTTGATTCCCAACACATGCTGCTCCTTTTATTTTATCTTTTCTGTTGTACTCGACCTTATTACCTTGGCTGCTTCATAAGCACATACGCTGATATTCCACTGTTTGTGCTCTATTTGGTTTGACTCAGTGAAGCAGCTTAATCAAGGCTTTGAATGTGTTTGTATACAGTATCACAACTCACAGCTGTTAATTATCTGGATGCAACCAGTCATTTCTTTGTCCAGAGCTCAGAGTTAAAAACCTTTGGCATACGCTCACATGCCTGCAGACAAACTCTGGCTCCAAAGGCTGTAATTCAATTCCCGTCAAAACTGTATTCCAAGCAGGATTTATTACATTTCTTCCCAATAAAACCAAGGTCATCGCCCCCCCCCCCCCCCCCCAAATCCCAGATTTCCCCGCTGTTTCTTTCTATCTTCTCTTCCGCAACCAAATACACGTAAACAGAAGCTGTATTGCACTAACCTCTCAGCGCCCCTGTCACAACACCACCACTTTGCAATCAGCGTTGCTTTCCCAAACTTCTCACACATGGCTGAGCACACCCTATCACATGACACTGAGGAGAGAAGACAGGCTATATGGCGATAAGCTGAGACAGAGCCAGGGGGCCATCAATGACAGAGGCCTCAGCAGCAAGTGAACACATTAGGCACATTCAAAACTCCTTTGTCGTTCACTTTAACAAAGATTTTAAATTTCACATTAAATGCCAGATGAGTTATTAGCTCATTCTTTTTATGAAGCCGTTGTGAATTGGGGTAGAAAAAGAAAAATGACATCCCTCAGTCAAAGAACTGCTTTTATAACTACACATTGACAAGCTGTACATAAAAGAGACCTATGCCTTTTTTTTTAAACAACGGACTCAAATTTCTTCTATTCTAGCTGTTCCACTTATGACACAGATATTCTCCAGTGCAGTACACCCCTCTCTTCTCAACAGAGGTTACTTTACTGATTGATCCTTCAAATAGTCCTGCAGAAGGCTTGATATGACACAACAGCCTGAGCATTACCTGCAATCTTCTTGATTATCTTCACATTCACATTGATTATCATGAGGTTCCCTCCCCCCTCATATCGCTCTGTGGTTGCTGAAAGTAGGCCACATCATTGATTGTAGCGCATTAACAGGGATAATAGTGCACAGTATCTGCCTGATTTATCTCAACTCATGGAGCCATTGCTCAGGGGGCCACCTATACCCACAACTGGATTAAACATCCATCCACAGGTACACTCAACACCAGGTACCATTGGTAAGATGGGGGACTAATGCAAATGTGTTGCAATGACCCCAACAAATTACAATAGGAGAAACAGCTAATATAGTAATGATGCCCATTTTATTAAAAAAAACACATGTAGTATGTATTACGGAAAGGTAGAACCCATAACAATAGATACAACCAAAGAGTCTCTATGTGGACCATGCACCCACACAGAATGTAATGCAGTTTTGTTGTTTTTGTGTGATATACTTGTTGTGAAAGTTGAATAACTTTGACTAGTTTGTTTGGTATGTATGTATCAGAACCAGATAGAGACAGGGACTCAAAAGCAGACTCACACTAAGGCTGAGTTCAGGAAAAGGCAGAGTTTAATATAGTCCAGGTCGATACACAGGAAGGCAAATCTTCAAGGCAAACAAATCCAAAGGGAGCAGGCAAAAGGCAAAAGAGTAATGCAGGCATGGTCAAAAATCACTTGAAATCTACTCGGGAAAAAGGCTGGAACAAGGTGACACACGGTAACACACTACAAACTGGCAACATGAGGGAGGAAACCCATGGATACATACACACAGACAATCAGGGGATAACGGCACACGGGTGAGCACAATCAGGGCAGGGAGGCTTAAGGCAGGAAAACATGAGGAGCAGTATCTGAAAGACAGAGACAAGGGAAAGTACAAAATAAAACAGGAACAGACAATAAGACTAAATAAATGAGTAAAAAACAAAACATGACACTAGGTAACTTTACGGATCCCGTCAGTATGTAAGTTTTAAGCCTGTAGCATGTAGCATCAGACTGTGCAGTTAACGTCTTAGCTCAAGGTTTATTTGTTTATTTGAAATAAGGAGATTAATAAACATAAAATTGTAAATATGCCAGATTGTAGCTATAGGCTTATTTCAATCTGTAGTCCATTGACAGGTGGAATTCATATAACATATAATCACAATGACAAGCAAACACCAAGTATTGACCAAACAACCACATAAACTGTACAAATAAGTTGACAGAGACACATTTCTAGAAGCATAAAAAGTGGGTAAGTAAAGTATGCGGTGAAGTAAAATCTTTGGTGAAGCTCATAGCTTTAACATCCATTAACTCTGCTGATAAGTGTTCTCAAATGTTTTTGGAGAGGCTAGACAGAGCGCTCGCAATACAAAATGTACATGATGGCAAACTGTACTGTGGTTCAAAGTGTTTTGTTGCTTTTAACCATCATAGGGAAGTTTCTTGCGTCTTTGCAATGCAATCGATTGATATCCAAAAGCAGGGTTTGAGCATCCTTACAAAAAAACTAACACAACATGAGTTATAAAATAGCTGCTAATTCTAGCTTCACTTAGCGGGGATCTCTGTCCCAGGGACTGCCGTGTCTCACCCTGGAGGCCTAACAACACGAAATCTCCAGTGTTGAGGAGGAAACACTAACCATCCCATATGCTAAGAGCCTAACACCAGAGTCTGCTTACGGAAATTATAGCTGGAAGGCCAACTGAGATCAGTAGCGTATGGAACAAGCCAAGCAATGTCCATATAGTTAGCCGCAATGCTATTCTATATTGACAAAAGAAACAATGGTTTCAAAACGAAACCACTTCATTCATTGTCTATACCTGTTTGAATCAGTGCATCTGACCTCATTTTTAGACTTGGATTGTAAAGTTTATAGCTTGCAGTGCTAATGCTGTAAAATGGCACAGTGGAAAGACAAAAGATTAAAGATTCGACCGGAAAAATGTGCAAGCTGACTCAGGGTTTTCTCTACTTATGTTTCAAATAAACCATCTTTAGGGGGCACTCCACCCTTCTCTCCATAAAACTTAGCAGGTCAAACTATTTTATGATAATGAAATTAATAATAAAAGTGCACATTTTATCAGTCTTGGCATGTGTGCCATTTTGCATCCCTAATTCTGCAGAATGATTAAAGCTAAAGCTTGTGGTTATAAGAAATTAATTTAGTGTACTCATTTACCCTTTATAAGATATCAAGGATCTGTTTTCCAAATATCGAAGCCCCATACTAATGCTTCCAAGCAAATTGCACATGACAATGACAACTGCAACTGCAAAGACATGCGTGCAGTCAGTGGTTCTGCTTCAAAGCAATAGTCAGGCTCTTTTAGATATGTGCACCATCACAGGCCACATATTCCTCTCTACTCTCCTTTGCCCAAGGTGCATTTAACGGATTAAAGCACCAAGAGCAGCCAAGCATATATTCATTTCCTGCACACTGAGGGTCTGAGCTGCACACAGCATATTATAGAGTGTCACAAAGTCCCTGGACCATCTCGTCAAATCGAAGACAGAAGATTAAAATCTTTAGAGCAGATACAATCTCCTTCATTAGTTGTGATGCAGCGGTGTTTGTTTGACACTCACATGGGAGAAAAGATAAAACAATGTATCAAAGCTTGATGGCCAAGAGACTGGGATGAAAGCAAAATGATAAAATTCCTCTCGACATCCCTTGGTGTTTGTGCATGGCGTGAATTTAAGCGAATAAATTATCATAAGATAGAAATAAAAACAACACAAACAGCTTTACTTATGTAACTTTGCCTTATCACAAAATTGGATCTGCCTCCACTAAATCTGTAATTAAAGAGAAGCTTTCAGGTATAATCAGATTGTTGAATGTTTGGGTTGTCAAATGTTTTTTCAATTATACAGGCGTTAAATCTTAAAGCTATTGTGAGGACTTTTGGGTTTGTGTTGATCTTGTTGCTGTCTGTGGACAAAATTGTAGCTCTTATCTTTCGGCAAATGTTGTCTGCTGCATGCACTCTTAGTTTTATCTAATGAAAAATCTTTTTGTCCTTCTTTTAGCAGTCAAACTTAGAAGTCTTTAAATATTTTAAATAAGAGCTGTTTTGGGCAGTGTGCTTTTAATCGCCTCCTCTGACACCCTGCCCTTGACAGCATGTATGAGCCAGCAACGATTTAATCTTGATCTGACTGCAGAGCCATTCTGTGACAAACACTGTGTTGACATACTGTATATCCCAATGGCATGGGCAAACATCTAAAGATAATGGAGGAAATGTGATTGCACTGGAAATATTGGCAAAGATTGTCAATGTAACCCCAGAGAACAGGTCCATCTTGTATCCTATGTGAAGTCAGTGTTCAGCATTACCAGTCAACATGCATCAGTGCAAATACTGAGAGTGATGCTTTTCAGACAGTCCATGGGGCAAAACACAAAAAAGGAGCTATACACACATAGCAGCAAACTTAACGAAAGATGTAAAAATCCATGCTATGACATTTGACCCATGTCCTCACACAATGGCAGGATCACAGAGTACAATTATAAAACTCTGGGAATTCAGAGAAGCACAAAATTGGCTTATCCATCATTCTCCTAAAAAGTAAATTTTTTGCTGTCAAAACTTCGGCTTCATGTCAGAGCAAAGTTGGATGGGTGTTATGGGGCACAGTGTATTTGGAGCCAAACATTTTGGAATATAATCTTAATGCAAGCAATCACTCCAGCAGACACACAAGCAGATCACTTCATTGGAAATACCAGCCTTGCTGCATATCGTCAAATTTGCAGCTTTATGTTGAAAATATCAGCCAGGCTTTACCCAGTGAGAAAACGTTCACATTTCAAACATAGGCGTGAAATATGGCCATGGGTGCTCAGGTAGAGAATCGTCATCCTTCTCTACCATAGCCATTATTACCACCACTAAATGAACTACCTGGTCTAAGTTGCTCTGCGTTCAATAACTGAGTAATGCGACGTACAGGTACAGCAACACCACTGAGACAAAACACACACAGAACTACATCAAAACAGTTGATTGTCTTTGGATCAGATTTTAGAAAAGACAAGAAAATTCATCAGTTGAGTTCATTGCAAAAGTAACGAGTATCAGGACCTTTCATAGAAATGTAGTGGAGTCAAAAGTACAATATATTTATTTCAAATGTAGTGGAGTAAAAGTAATATGTTTCCTCAAAGAATATTACTGTAATGAAGCACAGTACTTAAGTGAATTTAATTTGGTACTGTCCATCA
This sequence comes from Labrus bergylta, assembly GCF_963930695.1. Classification (NCBI taxonomy): domain Eukaryota; kingdom Metazoa; phylum Chordata; class Actinopteri; order Labriformes; family Labridae; genus Labrus; species Labrus bergylta. The sequence continues at coordinate 12,185,257 of NC_089203.1, read as the reverse complement.
CTGAAAATAAGTGAGGCAAAAAACTAGAAAACATCAAAGAGAACAAAAGTCACACAACTGCTGCACAGTGATGGACTTTGGTCCAATCTGCGGCGGGGGACGAGTGGGTCCTGTCTGAACCCGAGCAGGCAGACAGTAGCACAGCAGCTCAGCAGGCCAGATAATTACACAGCCACTTGGTATTCTGTGCACAGCCACTAAAACATACCAGCACTAGATAAGTCGCCGGAAGAAGAGAGGGAGAGACAGGAGGGAAAGAAAGGGAGGCAGTGCTTCTACAGAAGCTTTTAGGCATGCCAGACTGAGACCACAGGGCGGCTGGGTTACAAATCAACCACTCACTGTCATCTGAGACTGCAGACACACAAAACCAACATTCTGCATTACAGGACCAGATCTTATATTTTATTCTGGGATGTATGAAGTTCAGAACGACTGAGATCACCGATTCCTGTCAATAGTCTCAGGCTGTGAAGAGGTCAAACTTCTGATTAATGGTGTGTTTAACTTATATGTTTAATAAAAGATATGTGCAGAACTGCTGGAATAAATGTTGACACAGCAAAGGAGATAAACATTCTTTCTTCAGCTTCTTCTGCAGAAGAATAGAGCGGGGCATGTGACTTCAATGCATGATGTCATTAAAACAAAGACAGAGTTTTTAAATGTGTCTGAGTCAGAAAAGTTTGTTTACAAGCATAACTGAATATTAGTCAGAAGAACCGTAGAATATATAAGGGGTGTGGGGGGGGGGGGGCTGCACACTGCTCAAGAAGACCAATTTATTGGTATACACAAATGGGCGGAGTTGGGAGGGTTGGTAGGACCAGGTGGGTGGGTGGGGAGAGGGAGGGTGATATCTCATGAGTTGCAGCAATAGGAGGGGGGGGGGGGGGAGCAGCCGTACTGTATTTGGTAGAGAATGAGTGCCACTCTGTGCCGCTCGGCTGTCAGGCGAGCTGCTGAGAGCTGCGTGCTTCACTGAAGGGTGACAGGAGAGAGACAGAGCCGCGCTGCTGCTGTCACGGCCACTCTGCCTCGTTGTTTTCAGCTGTGGGCATCCAGCTGGTGTGTATCCGACTGCTGGCTGGCTGGCTGGTGGATCCAAGTGGCTAAACATGCCATTTTCACTTTGTATGGGAAAACCAAAGGGAACTTTTAGCTCATGGTTTCTTTTTCAGAACACTGCATGAAGGAGGATTGGATTTATATTGTAAAGGTCCGGTGTATTGAAGCAGCCTTTGGTGACACTCACTTTACTTAAAGAGCCCATATTATGCCCTTTTTGGGGTTCGTATATTTAATCTATGTACCTACTTTTGTACGTTCACAATAGCTAAAGTTAAAAAAAAAGTGTCTGTTTTCATGTACTGCTCCTCCTTACTCCCTCTACGCTCTGAGTCCGTCAGCTGCACTCTGTTGAGCCCACACTGTTAGACCCCACGTGGGCCAAGTCTGCTCTGATTGGTCTGCCGATCCGCTCTGTCGTTATTGGTCAGTTGCTCAGCACGGTTCTCGGAAATGTCCCGCCTCTTTTACCATATTTGGAATGCAGCCACTGGTTCCGTCCGAGGGGAGCATAAACATTAGCACCTTAGCAGCTAACAGGAGGACGTAGGAGAAGCCGCGTTTCCGCGGACTTTTTTTTTTGCACATAGATGTGCCTAAACATGCACAGGACACTTGGAAAACACACTAAAGAGCATATAAAACCAGAAAAACCATAATATGGGACCTTTAAACTTCTGTCTTATCTACAGTAGTTATGCATCCTGAAAAGTTTGTTCTTGTGACTAACAGGAAATCTATCAGGAATGCAAGTCAGAGCAGCATACATCCTAACCGTGCAGATTCAGAGTCCTGCCAGGCCGGTTGGTAGACTTTAGGGAAGAGAATAATGCCATGCAGTCCTGACTCTCAGCTCCTGACTGATGAATCAAACGTAGTCAAGTGTAACGTCCCCAGCCTGAGAACATAGATTCAAAATAACCAGCCAGGGAAACTCCATCTCCCTGCTATCTGCGGAAGCTTACTGATCTGTGACGGCTGACTTTTCCCCGCACCGCTCTTTCACTTAGAAATATTCCTCATGGCTGGTTTCTGTGCTTTATATTTCATTTTCCATATTTCTGATTTACAGCACTGGGGCTCTGTTTAGATTTTAAGCATACTCTGGATTGCTGCTCCTTTTTAAACAACACTGAACTGTAATTAAAATATTAGCAGGTAAGAGCTACTGTATTGCACGCGCACACACACACACACACACACACACACACCAACACACAAGACAGTTTGTGTAGATATAAAATAGATTGGGAGTTAACACATGTAAGCACATTATTTAATAATTCCTTGTTTCAATAATTCAGCATTTTGTCAGCTTTGATCCTTTTCATTTCTTTTTAATGCATCTTAATTGTGCTAATAAGCAAAAATCCAACTGAGTTCATCTGGCAGAGTAGCTTAAATGTTGCATCTCATATACTCTATTTACCATCAGCAGACGACTAGTGTGCTGTTTCATTTATGGGTTAAAGTGGACCCGCGTGGAAGGTTAAGAAGATTGCATCTGTGATATTTGCCTAATCAAAGTGCTATGAAGCTGGAGCTCTACACCTATAGCCTACTCCACCTCCTTTAAATAAAACCTCTTCCTCATGCAGGAATTTTGATGCTATTTCAGTGGACTGGAAACATGGGACTATATAATGTTGCTTGAGCATGGAAAATATGCTTGATTTATAGTGAGCGACCTTTAAAAAAAACAGGCGTTTACAATACCGATCATGAAATGGTATGTGAGGCTTACATATAGTCTCTGCAGCTGGGAAGATAACTCTAATACAGTAAGTATGGATGCAATGCAGTGAAAAAAAGCATGACACTGTTTTGGCTTTCATTGGACAGCACCGTCATGTTTGCCTTAATATTTATGACCTCTACAGGGGTGCTGCAATCTCTGCACAGCATTAAAGTGTGCCCCCTGCCCTCTATAAAAGTGCTCTTTATTGCAGTGGAGTGAGGGAAAATCGCAACGAGCCATTACATGGATGAGCTGCATTTCTTAACCTCAGCCCACCTTTTTTATCAACCAGAATCCTGCTCAGTGACCCTCATAGAGCTTCACAGCTGAACATCTGTTTGCCTAACCTCCTCCAACCATCTCTCCTCTGCTTATCCATCACTGCTCGCTGTCACTCCTCTCCATATCTGTCTGTCCGGCTGAGTGCCAGCAAGAAGGCTGCGGTATTGATCTAAACTAAATGAAGCAGACTCAAGGTCTTTAAAGCAAATCTATGCTTTAACTGACTCTGGCTGAAGGAGAAACTTGCTGTCAGATAAACTTCGTCACAGTGAGACATGCTCTGTGCTGAGTGGTGGCCTGACGGTCAATGTTAATGGTGTAGCTCAGAAGAAGTGAACAGAATTCAAATCAAATCAAAACACCAGAAGAGAAACGGTTCACAGGGCTTGATGTAGGGCTAGATGTTTGGCGCTCAGGTCTCACACACACAAACAAACACACAAACACGCTCCTTATAGCTCAGGGACTGTGCCAATGATCAACAACAGCTGGCTCGCGGTGTCCTGTGGTGACCAAATTAGGCTGAAGGTATTTTATTACTGAGTCACCATGTGTTTTTGGGACTCAACAGTTAGATTTGTTTTCAGGGCTGCAGCCAACTCGCAATTATTTTCACTTTAAACTAATCTGCCAATAATTTTTGGAAAACTGATCAATTATTTAGAAAATATATCTTGTGAAAGTTTCTCCCATTTTACTTACTTTCAAACTCATATACTGTTCCGATAACGTCAAAGGGAAGGGCAAAGCATAATAAAGCCTGTCGTCTACCATTCATCTTCATTTGTCGAAGTGCTAAGGAAAACAGAGTGACTCAGCGAGGAAGGGGGAGGGGGGGGGGGGGGGACACACACTACATATATAGATGGAGATGGTCACGTTCCTCAGAGTTTTTTAATGTAGTTCCACCACGTTTCTGCAGAAGCCCAGAACGGACAAACCATTGGATTATTCAGACTGATACTTTCACAAAGCCACAGCTTCCACGTAAATCCAATTCTGGAGGGTTTTTTCTTTTTCTAGGTTTGCATTTGATGTTGTACTTTGGAGAGGACTGGGAAATTGTGTGCTGTATATACTCCCAAAGGTTATGAACTTCAGTGTGAAGAAGTCACGTACACTCCAAATCCCATTCACTTTTTCAGATCCTATTTCACCTCTATTGCTACCTCCTAGACAATAACACCTTTTGGAGAAACAATAACAAAAGAAATCTGGGCAGAAAATACATCATTATTTTGTGATAAAATGTTGTTTTGTCTTCATCAAAACTTTAAGTTATCGGCACGTTTGGCTTTCTTGATCTCAAAGAGTGATCAATTGGGTTTTATCCAGAGTCGGGTGTGTAGTGTGCTGTGATCATTTTAAGTGATCACTAGGTTATACATGGATGAGTGGGATTTCTGAGGAGTCCAATCAAGCAAACGGTGCTGATGTGATAGTGTATTTATCCTTAAATTGCCAATGACACTGTTGCCAATGACACTTGTTTCCATTTCTTCATTAGCTTCTTTGACCATGTTTGCATTATTACAACTACAAATTGGATGGTAGAAGTTGGACTTGTGAACCATTGTCAAATATATTATTATTATTTGGACTTTTTCTGCTTTTTGCTGACTGTTTCGTAATCTGAATCACATAGGGTTAAAAAGTTGTTACAACTGACTGATTTGCAGTAAGTGTGTCCTTACAAGTGGAGAGTTTCTGAAACATCACCATTATAGTTACATACCTTTGGATTTGAAATTATTGTTACCATAGAACACACATTCATCTGTGTAAAGATGACCAAATATTCACAACCATGCAACCATACACATACCACAAGGGAAAACACACACTAATTTTTAACCCCTAACCAGGTGCACATTTGACATAATAACCTTCCTACACTGAGCTGTAACTTAATTCACCAACCTGGTGGCCTACCACTGGACACAGCACATACGAAGTAGCTTAATCATATACAAGAAAGGTAAAGAGCTCCACTGTCTGTAACAACATTCAGTGGGCATTTTCTACACAACTCCCAGCCAAAAGAGCCAACACTCTTTGACCTTTCTGCATCAATCACTACTCAGGCTATTAGTTCCACCATCAGCCACAATTCATTTTCAAACAGAAAGTCTGTATTGGCTTTGAGCAGTAAAAAGGGTGGCAACAAACAGACACACAGTCAAAGACCAAGTGCCTCAACAAAGAGTTTCCAGCAACAAAGCATCTGTAAAGGTGGGCAACAATTTCAGAAAGTGACAGTGAGAAAACAGTCAGTGGCACCACTAACTGAATACCATCTGGCCCAACTGGGGAGGTCATTTATGTAAAAGAGAAGGCAGTATGTAGCCAGCAGGTGAACACAGCCAGTGAAAAAGAGGTATGAGCCCCAGCTGCGTAAATCTTTCTGTCTGTAACTTGATTTGATTTGTCAGAAATGACAATTGTTTTTGACTTTGAAAGCAGCCAGCATGTCAAGTGAGGCTTACGAAGATTTAGTTTTCATTGCTTACCTTGCGGCAGGGATAAAAGGGGTTGGCTGGAGACACATGCTGCAAAAGTAAGATGAATTGGGGAAAGCAGATTAGATATGAGATACAGTGAAAACAATGTTTAAAAGGTGTCTGTATGTATGCATGGTTCTCACATGGTAGAATGGGCAAATATATGATATTGAGACTAATTTTAGCAGCATAATGGTTAAGGTCAGAGTAGGAAAGATTTACAAAAAAGACAGAATAGCAGTGAGCTACGAATTATGGGGTTAGGGTTAAGGTTTTAAACGTTCAAATCCTGTAGATAAAATGCACAATAAAAAGTTTACCATGGTACAAAGGTCAAGTACTTTCATTAATCAGCCTGCATATTCCCCACTGTGTGAATTGTGTTATGTTGTCCTACAGGATGTTCAGTGGAACTGACCGGGGCAGCAGCCTGCAGTGACAGAAAGGATTAGGCCCAGTGCCGATGGCTTCATCTGATTGGCTCTCTCAGTGCAAAGGCCTGTCTATCACAAACCAAATCCTTTCAATAAACAGCATAAATATTTAGCAGGGGTTTTATCACCGCCATGGAATGAAAACAGATTGAAGACAGTGGTGACCCCGCTGCCAGAATCACTTTAATGTTTGCAGCTTCCTAGAGGCCAGACATGTGACAGGCACAGTCTCTTTGTCCAGGACGGCTCATTTCACAGCACACTGGGGAGATTATTGTGTCATCTCTTTCATAATCCTAACAGGATTTCTGCAGATTCAAGGCTTTTCTACATTTGATAGGAAATGCTGGCAGACAGCACTCCAAGCTGAGAATTTCTCATTGATTGAAGAGGATGGAAATGCAACATGACTTTATATGCATATGGATGTAAAATTAGATATAGCTCTTATTGAAAGCAAAAGATCTACCACCTCCACATTGCATTCTTTTAATGTTAGTTGTCTAAAATATTTTCTGCTATGGTATAAAGACACGTCTTTTCCCAAAGAAGAAAAAGCATGACGTTGTTAACATTGCTGTTATCTCCCTTGTCTGTTCAGAGATAGTAGGAAAGCTTAACCTGGACATGTGCAAAAACAAATATTTTTTAGCTACTAAACACTGATATCAGATTGATTGATTGTCTTATTAATCTGTTTGATTTGTCTGCATCAAATATGTATAGTACTTATTAATGCGAGTCAGTCCTTCTAGATTTTATATGGATAAATTATTTGTTTTACAGTGCAATGGTATACTGTGATATGTCTGTGTTTTTCACTTCTGTTTGTCATTTGAACCACAGTCGACCCCTTTTATAGAGTGGAGCTCACCTCATGATGACTTTTATTGCAATGACTGTGCAAGTCACATCTTCGCCCTCAACTGACATCCTCCTTTTCCTTTTCTTATCTGGCTTTATTCCAGTCTAAGTAATTCATCCAGAAGCCCTTGACCCTACTAACGCTTTAAAGAAAACACAATTTCTCTGATTGCTTGCAGTTCCCAATTAGACTTTAACATCCTGTTACCATAAAGTTAGCCTGACAGTTCTTTTTTTGTTAGACGCAACCATATTGACCCCAAATGATTCTTTGTGACTATGGTGGACTCTGTGTGAGAGACATTGAGTCAGTGCAACACAGCAGCATTTGTCAAATATAGTTTACAGAATGGAAATCTTTAGAAAAATCCTAATGTTAGGAATGGTTACATATCTTTGACTTCCAACTAATGTAAAGTGTTGATTGCAAAGAAATGCTAATATTAGCATTCAGACATGCTTTGAAAGACATAGCAAGCATACTCATGTTTTGCTAGTGTCTACCATGCTTACCATTTTAGTTTGTGATGACGCTCATAGCTGCAACATTAGCTATAAAATGCTGGTTAAGCTTATTGGATATTCTTTGGTTTAGCTTTTATTTGATCAAAAAACAAAATATTAGAAATTTTGTATTTTTGAGGGATGATGGTGCTTCTGGCAAAGTTAATTCATGGGATCCCCAAGGACTTTAAAGAATTCATTGTATGGGGACTATGAATGACTGTACAAAGTGTTAGTATACTTGCAGTGATTCCAATGGTTGACCTGACAAACTGACATTGCTGTTTATTGGGCCACGCTGGGTAATTTCTTTAGCCCAGATAACATTATGTAGGCTCTGCAATCTGAATACCTTCAATCAGCCTGTAAAGATTCCAAACATTGCTATATGAAGCTTACATAAATAGAGATAATGAAAGTCCTCCCAAAGCAGTTTCATAAGGGAAAGCATTGACTGAGCTACCAAGAAGTACACATCTACAGCCGTACAAACTCTTACCACAAACTAATATTAGATCTATTTCACTAAATGCAGACACTGATGCATTCTCACGGTCATGAATAATTTACTCAGCTAGAGAAATGAGCTTAGCCTGTTCATCTGGATGTCAGTCATAAATAATCACTGAGATTGTGCTCACCTATTGTCTAGCTTCTCAAGGCAGTGATCCAATAACATCCAGCCACTCAGGCCTCTCCTCAAATTCCAATTAGTGCTGCACAACTCCCAAGTTTCTGCAGTTGATTCCATCCCTGATTCAAATTATAATTTATAATTAGACCATTTACCAGCTGTAATTAATCAGAGAGATCAACAATAAGTGCAACAGTAAAATAAGTGAAAATTCCTCAAGCATCAACAGGGTAAGTAGGCTGATAATTCAGAGAGCCATGAGGAAGTGCCATGCTAATTGTCACTGGGATGGACTCTTTAATTTCTTTTAAACCATAATTAAGAATCTACACTAGAGAGGCAGCATCCAAAAGGCTAAGCCACAGCCCATATATGTGAATATGCTAAACTAATTACGTCTGAATAATGTTTCACGAGCTGAAATAATGTTGCATTCATTTACCCTCAATGCACAAATCAGTGTTGTCAAGATCCATTCTCTGTATGAGAATGCCTGCTGACAAATTCAAGTCTTTGCATAATATATGAGTATATTTTTCTATACAGTGTGCCCTTAAATTGCATTTAATCAAGTTTATCAAAACGTTATTTACCAAGGAAGACATTAACATTCAGCAGATATTCGTATGTGTTGTGAAGAGTAATACATAATTAATAACTTACAATGTTGTGTTAAATTGTATTCAAGGGTTCAGAAAAAAAAGTTCAGGTTTCTTTTCTCAAAGCATTGTGAGCTAGCAAAATGTTCATGTGGTTGAAATGGTCTGACTTAGTGATACTCTATTAACCAAGGATCAGATTATTGTAAAAACAAGGGCAGCACACTGACACAGAAATAAATTGTAATAAAGTTCAATGAAATTGAAACTCTCAACATAAAATGTTGTTGTTCACAATGCTGTCCTTGAGTCCATCCAGTTTCCACAGTGGCTGCAGCGGCTGTGGGTTTCTTCTATCTTGTCAAAAATGCACTTCAAAATAAACATCCAGCCATTTTCTTTTTTATCAATATAAAACATCGGTTTCATCAATAACTGATTTCCCAGTTGTATGTGACATCCACCATTGTAATGCTGTAATCTGTGATTAAACCAAAAGAGCCAACATCAACTATCAATTCAAAAAACTAAGTTGCAGGAGTTTGTACAGTGACTTGAAGTAGAAGACATTATTTTTGCTGCATTGGTTGCCAGTTTCTAAAAACAGGCAGAAGCTTTTCAATTTGGTCTTTGTTTAGCTGCTTTCATAATAAGCCAGAAAAACGTTTTATCATACTCATTTCCAATTGCTTTTCAAATATTAGTCACACTAGTGAAAATCAGGTCAACAAAATCACAAACATGCAGCCCTCCAAAGTGACAAAATTGCTGTTTTAGAAAAATGCTGTGTCCCTCCAAGCTAATGATAAACCTGTCATAAGGAAGGCCTGGGAGGATGATAAATAAAAGGTCATCCTTCCTGGACCCTGAGGCCAGCTTATGCTCAGCAGACTGAGACTCTGGAGCAGAGCAGGTATGTGATGCCCTGACCTCTGTCATCTGAGGAGTTGCCGGCATCTGGCACCAGTATTAGCAAGGCAATCAAAGAGCGTGTGGCTAGTTGTAGCAGCCACATCACTATTCTCATCCACCCACCATCCCTCCATCCACCCGAGCTTCAACAAGGTACCGTGAGCAGTAGTCATAGCAACAGGCGGGCCAACCAATGCCCTTGGGGATAGTTTCTTGACAGAATTCCTCGGCGTCCTCTCTTAGTAAAAGGTCGCCCCTCTGCTGAATGGTTGTTTATCTTTGCAGGCTTCGGTGTGTCGTCGTCGCCCCCCCCCCCCCCGGCTAGCTTAATCGTTCTCTCTTCTGTTCAGTTCCTCCCCACCACTTATTTTGACTGCCAAAACTCATCTCTGAATTAAGTTAGGAATTTGAAGCTGTAAAATCTGTGTGGTATCCATCCACAGAGCCGCAGGACAAAAACTGACAGAGTTAGAATGCATTCGTCTTTTTCCCATTCAACATCTGTTTTGTTTGCTTTTATAACAACAGTGAAGGTGGTACCGCACAACTCTAGCTTCCTATTTCACCCTGATATCTACAAAAAACCTTTAGGGACTTTCAAGAGTACAACAACAAAGGTTCTGTGAATAATGGGCAATGTGTAAGTGCAGGCTATTCACATCAGGATATTTATATTGTCTCCTCTCTGAGGTCACACATCTTGGCTCCTCTGCACTGGAGAGGAGTTGCTAACTGACATTTATAATGACACACACATATACACACACCTGATGAATGGCTAGGCGAAGGTAGCTTCTTAAAGATCCAACTGAAGGAGTGTCTTTCAGGCTTCTGCAGAGGGAGATAAATGGTGGAAGGAGAAGACATTAGAGGGACAGATAGAAGGAGAATAAATGGGGAGTGAAGTGCACTGTCAGAATCCATTGGGAGAATCAAAGGAGAAAATAATCATTCTCAATCAAATGCATGTAATCCCTTTCAGAGACAGAACCAGCTGCTACAGCATCATTTGTCACCGCTGCACACCTTTGAGACGGACAGATGATCCTTTGTAAGTCAGCTAAATATTGAAGACCGAAATTCTGATTCAAAACTAATCTTTTTAAATGATTAGTGTAATTACAATTCAAAGCAGAAGTAGTGTAATGGATTTTTAGTCTTGGAGTGAATTCAATATGGGGCCTATCTGCGACACATCAACCCTCATCTAATAGCATGACACAAGGTAGAGATCAGTAATGTATGAGTGCAATTGTAAATGAGCCGTGCTCCCCCATAAGCCACTCTTATCAGAAACAACAAGTGACAGGAATATGAATCCAAACTATTGACTAATGTGACTCAGCCTTCTGTTTCCATCAGTCTGTCTCTGCCTCTGGCCCTCAGAAAGGAGTTCACCCTCAACAGTGAAGCCCTGCATAATAATCCTGAACAGTGCTGCTTTATCTCTCTCTCTTTTTGCCTCTCGGTGCCATCAAAATCACAATCAGTGTCTCATCTTTAGCCAGCAATCATAAGAGTCCTAGATCACAAATCTATGCTTACATATCTCGCTCTCTTTTCTCACACAATCAATTCCAACCCATTTTTTTTTCTTTCAGTCAGGTTTCTGCCACAAACAGAAACCCACATGTCACACATATACACACAAAAACACACACACACGCCATTTCAGTAATCTTGCTTTTGCTGCCTCCCACACAGGCATCTGTAAAAGACTATGTGTGGTTCACAGCAGTAGCTTGCTTGGTTCACACTTAAAACAGGTTGGCAGATTCAGAAACCTTTATGTATACTTTGTCCTAATAATGTGTATTATGTTAATGGTTATCGAAGGCGTAATAACAGCGCAGCTTTGTTACGACACTGTTTCCCACACGCAATGTAAAAAGGGGTTGTATGTATGTCATGGTCAAGGGTCAAGGTCAAGGAAAACTTTATTATCCCCGAGGGGCAATTTGCTTTACAGCCAGCTAATTGTCATTCAGTTTCTTGACAGTTGGTTTTCTAATTGGCTTCACATTTGTGTGACTGAGGATTCAAGAGAGTGAGGTTTGGGTTTGGTTTGACCAGATGGTCAAGCTTTAACAATAAACTAACTTTCAGCCTGTAAGAATTCAACATTGCTTTAAACGCACAGTATCTACATTTTGCCGCAAGAGGACTCTCAATCAAAACAATAATAAAAGATAACGGATATATATAGAAGATAACGATTCTGGTGTGAATCTGTCTGCTACTCCACCCTCGACCCCAATGAAAACAAACTCAGAGTAAACCGTAGTCAAGACGAATGGACAAAACAGATCTGAAGAAGAGAATATGTTCACCGATGACGTATCCAAGTATAATTTACCTTTTTGTCTGTGGCTTTGATAACTGTTGGAAAAATTTGAGCTAATGTAAGTACTCAACAAAAAATATATATAAAATAGGTTTAGTCCATTTTTAATTAATTTTGATATTTAAGTGCAAAAATTCTACATAGGACCTAAATTGATTCTTTCACCATTTTGAACTACGTCTCAACCATTTTATTGTCATTCTCTTTATATTATATTATATGCAGCTCTTCTTTGAGTTATTGCAAATTCATTTGGACGAAGTGTGGATGTGAAAAATGATTGACCATCACAGATGTTCTAGCATTGGGGCAGTGAATGGTGCTGGTTGCATCATGTTTAAATAAAGGAAAGAATGTATGTGTGTATGACTTGTCTTTTCCATATAGAATTGTTCACCAGATCAACCTCACACTTGGTGGTTGTATTGGCTCAGACTCAAGGGAATGCAGTGTCAAGTGTGAAGTGGATTGGATGAGTGGTTCTCAAGAAGGGTGCAAGCAGCCCACCACAGTGCTCTACATGTGCCTAGCACTTCTGGGGGGGCAAGCAATCAACCCTTTGCTCCCAGAGGGCATGCAATCCAGACTACCATGTTCTTGGAACTGGCACCACACTACTGCTGCAGAAGAGTATTTTTACTGTAAAGAGAACAGGGAGTGATTTTTTTGTTTGCGCTCCCTTCCTCCTTTCTCTTCTTGTGCAGGTGAATGATTGCGAAACAGGGAGAGGTCTTCGCAGTGCAACGCTGTCCCATGCTGCTCCCTCCTCTCAGGGGATGGCCAAGGTCCAGGATGGACACAGTAATGCATGTGACAGGTACATTGTGCTATATATTATATATTATATTATATATATTATATAAAAACAACCCGTCATAAGAACACTTTCTTCCCCCAGGCTGTCACTCTGATGAATGCTAAACAGTCACAGAGTGTCAGACCTGTTGTTGTGAAATAACTCTAAACCAACCGTCACTGTGAATATACATATATGTATATGTATATTATTTAATTTAATTGATCCATATACGCACACTTATTTATGTAAATACTGTAATTGACATCTTAATTGACCCATCTGTCACATAACTGCATTTTTCTTATTATCGTGTTACTTCAGCATCTTTTGCAGTATTCACCACTGCTCTGTTTTATATTTAGTCATGTAAATATTAGTCTTTTCTTATTATGTTTATTGTTGATATTTAATGTTGTACCTGTACATAAGAGAGCACAGTTCACCGAAGTTAAATTCCTTGTGTGTGTAAGCATGCCTGGCCAATAAATCTGATTCTGATTCTGATATATGACCTTCAAACTTGTGAAATTTTACTGTTTTTAACAGATAACACAAATATTCATGTGTTTTTGTTTATATGCTGCAGCCCTGCAATGTTAGAAGAGAGCCAGGATGGTATGGACAGTGGTACCCTAAGTCCTGCCTCAGCTCGACAGGTCACCATCCAGCGCCACCCTACTCAAGGCTTCGGCTTCATTGCAGGCAGTCAGAGGCCTGTTATTGTACGCTCCGTCTCTGCCGGTGAGTGTGTGTGCATTTAGTAGAAATGAAAAAAGAGAGAACATATGAGGTGGTGAAAAAAATATCTATTCTATACATCCTGTGCATTGACTCTTAACACAGCCTGTCGGCACATGTGTCTGATCGGACTTGAAGCTGATTGTTGGCACTTACAATCGTTGTTTCCTCCTTTCTAGATCCTTGTGTTGTACTTACTCTTAGATGTACGTCGCTTTGGAAAAAAGTGTCTTCTAATGGGAATGTAGAATTGTATGTGCATGCCTCTAAGTTGATCCTGTAACGACTCAAATCAAATTTACCTTTTACCGTATTTATATGAATTTGTTTGCTTGCTGTGTGTCCCATCTGATTTGCAGACGGCCCCTCCTTTGGCAAGCTTCTCCCAGGAGACCAGATATTGGCCATTAACGAAGAGACGGTGAGCGACGCGCCCAGAGAGAGAGTCATAGACCTTGTAAGGTAACATCCTTTACTGTCCCAGGAGGGTGGGAGGGGGAGAGGGCCAGGGGGCCAGGGGGACCAGCAGCATGGGCAAGTGGAGATAAAAGAGGATACGGGTAAAAAGAGCGGATCAAAAGGAACAAACTGTTTCTTATTGCTGATGATGTGTTACATCGACACAAACCTGTGGATGAGTCAGTCCTTTTGCAGCTGAAGGACAGCGAGGAAATGGCAGATATAGACCAGCAGAAGCTCTCCAAATACTGTGCTGTCCGTGGCGTTATCTAACACACTTATACTTTCTGTTGTCTCTCCATAGACGCTGCAAAGAGACTATAGTTCTCACTGTGCTGCAGCCCCATCAGGTAGTATAATGGGACACTCACTCTCTTTCATGTTCTCTCCCTCAGGATTTCTCTCTCTCTTCATCTGTCTTAACACTTTCCTGTCGCTCTGAATCATACAGCACAACCAAACAGGACTCTGTTCCAGCTGTGAACAATAGTGCAGTGCAGACATACAGTACATTAGTATTCATGGCCATGATCAGGCCTACGCTTTAGAGTAATTTATTTTTCTGGTAACCCCTTTCGGAACAGCTCCATATAAGTGCATCAACACCTACATCTGGCCTTTTTAAACAGAGATTTGTATCCATCCATATAGAGGAAGGAGAAGTACTTATTCAGCTGACAGAAGAACTGGATATATCTAGAAGATGAAAAGCTGATTTAAAAATGAAAACATAATCAAATAATCAGACTTTTTGGTTTCAATTTCATAGTTTAGAACGAAGAGTCTGATATTCATATGGGTTTAGCAGTTCTGCAGGATTCCGCCCATGAGTTAACCCTTAATGGTTAATATCTTTTTTGTTCTTCAACCAAATGGCAATTCAAAATTATGTGATTTTAGCAAGTAAATCACGTTAGCTGTGTCGCATTGCAGCAGCATTATGCACGTCTCTTTAGCACCGGCACTCACATGGGCTTTTCTGTCATTTATGTATTTTCTTTCAAGCTGACTCAAGAGTTCCTCTCTCTCTCTCTTTCTCTCTCTCTCTCACTCTCTCGCTCTCTCCCTTTCTCTTCTTATCCTCAGTCACCTAAGTCTGCCTTCATAAGTGCAGCCAAAAAGGCCCGCCTGCGAACCAACCCGCCTAAAGTGCGCTTTTCCGAGCAAGTGTCCATCAGCGACCCAGACTCAGTAAGATCACTTCATCTTGTCTCTCTTTGACATGTGCATGCAAACACATTCAGCCCTCCTTCTCTCTCACGCTCTTTTGTTTTATCAGCCAACGCTAAAAAGCTTTAAGTATCCTCTCCCCATCCTTTCATTCTAGTCTGAGCTCCCCTTCCATATGTGTCTGATTCAGTGGTTTGGCCCTGAATAAACTGCTCCCTGAATTATTTGAATTCTTGCAGTAGCAACCTGAATCTTTTTTTAAGGCATTTTGACATTTTGAAAACTGCAACAGTTTCACTCCGAAATAGTAATTTATTTGTGTTTGTTTTTTTAATCTAAATGATTTGATGTCTAATCTTACCTGCATCGTTGCACATGGCAGAGATTTTACATTAACAAGTGGCTTTGGTTGAAAAGTTATAGACCTTTTTGTGTTTCCTCCTCGCTATAATCCCGCAGTATGGTGATAGATCTGCTAACTCATAACTCAGGCTTTAGTGGCTTCCAATCTGCACAGAGGAACAGCATGTTTAGCTTTCTGAATACTTAAGTTCTCCAAAAGCAGACTGCCGGGCATCTGCTGTGGACCGAGCTCTCCATTTCAACTAAATGCATTTTCTGATTGTTGCAATGAATATACTTCCTTTTACTGTCACAATTAATGTCTGCCTAG
Source organism: Labrus bergylta (assembly GCF_963930695.1). Classification (NCBI taxonomy): domain Eukaryota; kingdom Metazoa; phylum Chordata; class Actinopteri; order Labriformes; family Labridae; genus Labrus; species Labrus bergylta. Next base: position 12,169,538 of record NC_089203.1, on the reverse strand, counting down.
TATTCTCACAAATCTCATCACACAACTAAAAGCAGAGAAGATAGAAAGAAAGAGATAAGGATTGATTTGGTTTTGGCCCTAAATGACAAATAATTTCATTGAGACTGGAAGGCTGAATCCTACATCCTTGACACATGTCACATTAGGCCCACTGGGTCTTGTTATATTACAGATTCTTCTTTTCCTCTAATCACGATCACCATTTTCTCAAAAAGCCCTCAGAAAGATTTAAAAAAGAAAAAAGGAGAAAAGGAGACGAGGGGAGGGGCATCGACGGGAAGGGAAGAAGCCTGTCACATCAGATTCTCAGCAGAGTGAGCTGAACTACATTTCATAACTTTTCTTCTGACAAGTGATTTGACTAAAGGTAGTAACCTGAATTAGGCTTCTTCCCTTTGCAGCCACTTACAAAATATTCAATCCCACCAGTCAATGTCCTTTGCATGGCATACACAGTGCATGGATAGACTGGATAATTTGAAAAGGGCCTGCTTTGATCAAGGGATCAATGTAACAAGTGGGCATCCTAAGGCAAAAAAAATGTGCTCAGACTATCCAGAGTTCAATTCAAGTGTCTTCATTGTAGAACCAGCTTTATTTTTTAACACTCATTCAAAAAAAGGACCTCCTTCCACTTCTTTTTCCACTTTTTTTGTAAACACCTACTTTTGGTGCAGCTGATTGTGTTTGTGTTAAACAATTAACTCCAGATTACCTCTTTGGCACACTTTATTTCACTTAAACAAAGCTGTTTTTCTCTCTTAATCTCTTTCAGACAATGCTCAAGGACGACTCCTTGCTACTCATACCAAATGTGTTGAAGGTGTTCTTGGAGAATGGACAGATTAAGTCCTTTACGTTTGACAGCCGTACCACTGTTAGGGTAAGTATTTATGCCAGCTATTGTTAGTTTTAAAGCTACTGTGAGGAACTGTGAGGACACAGCAGAATGTATCATCTCTTTGTTGATCGTGTCCTGGACACCATTTAATTTAAATTTTATTTTTTACAAGAAACTCATTCTGCTGACTCTTAACAGTCAAAGGTGACATTCACAGTGAATCTTTGCAGTGAAAAATGTCAACCAAAGCACATCCAGTCTGTTTGCCAAAAATTGCTTTGTGTGAGACCAATCCAGTGGCAGCAGAGGAAATGATGATCTGGTTTGCATTTTAGATCATATACACTAATTTGTATCAATAAACTCCTTATAGTAGCATTAACAATGGATCTATTGGATATAAATATACTGTATGTGATGAGCCTATAGATTTTCAACAAACAATGTAATTCTGCAAAGTTCTTAGGGGTATTTTAGTGTCAACTTTACTCTTACTTTTGTTTACTTTTAGCGCATTGGGCAGTGTCTTTGAGTGCTGCTAAAACAGCTCTTTGAGCAACCAATCACTCACATAGTAGTGCATCATGTATTTCTCAGGACCTGGTAAAGACTAGAACATGGCAATGAGTGTGAAATATACATTCATCAGTGATCCAGAAACCAAACTCCAACTGAATTATAGAGTTACTCAGTGTCTGTTTCGAGTGTAATCAAAGCTTTTTTTTTTGGCAACACACTGCTTTATAAAGTGATCGTTTGTAAAGGTTGTGTCGACAGCTTGATTTGCTGCCATGTTGAACAATTTAAATAACATACATACATTTCAATTCATTTAACATTGGAATAAATACATAATACTGTTGATCTTTGATGGTTCAATTTATTATTTTAAAGTTTTAGATTGTTCATTTTGTATAATAAAATAATTGTGGAGGTGTGTCACAGATTTACATGTTTACCATCATCACTGAAGAATGACTTAAAAAATGATTGTCTAATAAGATATATAACCAATAAGCAACCTTTTTTTATTTATTTAAGATTACAGTAATGTGATTAACAACATAAAGCAACATTTGAATTCAGACTGAGGTCATTTCTGTCTCTAGGATAAGTATTACATCTCTGAGCAGACTCATTAAACAGACACTATTAGATTTCACAAAACTCTCTTGCTCTTTTATGGAGGAAGATCGAGAGAGAAGAAAGGGAACGCAGTAGCACTTTAAAAGACCGATGGGGGAAGCTCTCCTGTCAGCCTAATTAAATGGTATTTCAGCAAAATAAGAAGGCCCAGATCAATAAAACAATGTCACAGATAAAATCAATGGAACAAAAGGATGCCTAGTTGTGTACCCAGAAGGATGTCTGTAATCTAAAAAAGCTTTCCTGCAGTATTTTAGATGACAATCTAGGGCATTCTGTGGGTCCTTCGGTTAATTGTGTGGCCTCCCCAGGCATCATTTAATGAAAACCGCACAGGTCAATACTGTTAAAACTGCTTAACCAAGTTTTTCCGAGACAGCTGATGCATAGGTTACATGGTTGTCAATTAAATTGTTTAAGGAGAGCAAACCGTACACCGTACACCGCAGTGTACTTAAATCAGCTGCAAATGAGCCTCATAGCAGAGACTACAGCAAAATTTAATCACGATAACATCCCTAATGTTTTATACATATACTTACTGTATATAATCTTTACCTCAGGCAAAACCAAGGGTAAGTATGATAAAGAGTGAAATGCCACAGATAAGGCTCTCTCTACATTGTTTAAGCAGCATTTAAAGTAAGCTCTACATCTTTTATAGATACTGATCTGCAGAAGAGCCAGTGAGCCAGAGCCAGAACATTTCTTTCCAATAGGATGCTCTCACTGTGAAGAAAAAACATATAAATGAATACATCGTAACTGTGAAAATGTGTTTAAACCTAAAATGTGTTTCCATCTCTCTTCCTGCAGGATGTGATGTCCTCCCTGCAGGACCGCCTCTCACTGCGTTACATTGAGCACTTTGCCTTGGTGCTGGAGGCAGGCAGTCTGGACCAGAACCAGAGGTTGCATCTGTTGCAGGAGAATCAGCCTTTGACACATGTAAGATGTGCAACTCAAAACGTGAAAATGAGGGCATGTAAAAAAAAAAGTTTCAATTGATGAAAATGCTATTCTGGATGCAAACTTATATTTTGTCCTGTTGGTTATTAGTTCTAATTTAGATTAAACAAAATCTATATAATGCAAACCATCCTGTTCACAATGATATTGTTACATGTGTGACTAATGCCAAACATATAATTGGTTATCTCCCTGATATCATCCTATTCCCTCAGGTGGTGCATAGAACCTATTTCCAAGGGATGAAGTGTCTATTCCGCGTCTGCTTCTTCCCCAAGGACCCTGCCGACCTGCTGAGAAGGGACCCTGCTGCATTTGAGTACCTCTATATACAGGTAAAGCACTGGATTAAAGTGGGATTTAAAAGGAATGTCATTCAATCTCGTGACACTGTTGGAGAGCTGTCTCCCTCAAGAGCAGCAGTTGCCAAGAGGAAGCTACGAGAAGTTCCTTAAAGTAGCAAGCGTGAATTTATCAGTTTCAATTGGATTATGTTTACCTTTGGCTTCTCTGAACGATTTTAGAGAAGAGAGTTTATGTCACAGGCTTAAATGCCCCTATTAAATGCTCTCCAAAAAAGTTTTTACAGTAATCCAACAGTCTAACTATCTGTCCCTGACAATTAAACCAATCACTAACAGAAGATTTCTAGTCTTTACCAGAGTTGTTTGCAGTTGGCAATGTTCAAAGAATAATTGATCCTGTCCTAACAGAGTCGCAATGACGTCATCAAGGAGCGTTTTAGCATGGACTGGAAATCTGATATCACGTTACGACTGGCTGCGCTCCATATCTACATCACTGTGTCCTCTGCACGGCCTAATCAGAAGATCTCTCTCAAACATGTAGAGTAAGTCCACAAACTTTACATTTTCATTTTAAATGAACTAGTGAGTAATTGCAGATCAAATGGATGTATGACATTTTCTGACCTTATTAAAGCATTCCCTGTATTATGTTCCTGAGTCCCAGAGTTAAGTTTGTTCATTCAATAATATCTGAATGATTTATATCTCATCTGAATGGTATCAAAAACTTAAATTACTCATGGATCATTTCCCCAAGTTCATTATGTTAGAGAGAATCCAGTGCTCTGTAAAATTACAGCTCTCCCTCAATATACTCGTTTATTCTTCAGTACCTTAACCTAGCAAGTAATTGGCTTACATAGTTATAGTTGAAGAGAAGGTAGGCTTGGCTTACTGTGTCTTCCTCTTCCAAACTCAGGTATTTGAGTTAAGAAATTGTCCCTGGACTCTGATTAACGACTTCATTGATGTTTTGCTCTTGCTTGCATTCTTCAGTCATCTTTCTTATTACTTTCAATCGTAGAAAAGAGTGGGGATTAGAGCCTTTCCTTCCCCTAACTCTGCTTCCAACTGTCAAGGAGAAGAATGTGTGTAAGACCTTGTCTCAGCTGCTGAAGACCTACCAGCATCCACCACCTTCTGGCAACAAGGTTTCTCCATGACATTTCCATTACTGCAACATGTACATTTCAAGTAGATGGTTGTTAAATTGATATTGTATATAAAAAAACATTTTATAAGTACTGAGACATCTTGCCATCGTGCTGAACCATTGCTTACTTTTCAAACTAAACCTAAATAAATCTTTTTGTGAAGAAATTCTAATTCATTGCATTCTATGATTGTCTGTTTGAAAAGTAGTCCTTTATCTTAGGACAAGCCCTTCATCTCTACAGATTTAACTGTTGCATAAGACATAATGATCCAAATCTGTTGCTCAATAGTGCCCCCATGAGGGCATAGAGGCAAGATGTACAGAAATGAACATTTGTCTATCATTCTTTTGACAGGTCCCTCCACTCCAAGGAAAGCTTCAATACATGCGTGTACTAAACGACCTTCCACCTTTTGGTGGAATACTGTTCCAAACTGTCGGACTGGTAATACATACTTTAATCTGGTGCACAAATACATTTGTTATTTCCTTGCAATGTGCTGTTTTTTAGGTATATTGCTTGCAAGGTGTATGCTTTTGTAGATGCACAGATTTAAGATTTTTAGAGAAATGTCTACACAAGTAATTCTGAAGGATATTAAATAATCTACCATAAGAGAAATAGAGGCAAATTGTTGTGATCTTCTACAGGATGACAAACAATCATCTACAACATTATTGGTGGGTCCTCGTCATGGCATAAGTCATGTTATTGACCTGAAAAACAACCTCACAACTGTTCTGACTGAGTTCAGTAGGGTTGCCAAGATCCAGCTCTACAGAGAAAGCCAAGGAGTGGCTCGTGTGGAGGTTACAATCCATGAGGCCAAGGTATTTTAACAAAATCTTTCTAAAACACACACTCTGAATACACAACATTCCAATTTACAGCTGTAAAAAAAAATATTTTGCATGCCATCTTCAATATTCCCATTTTAACTTTATAAATGATATTATTGAGTGAAAAAACATCTTTTAACTTTTTTATAAATGTAATTGTATCAGGTCATTACAAAAAGAGCAGGCAATGCTCATTGCCTGTCCCCTAAAAAGTCTCCTAATTCCCCTCCCTACAACCCATTGCAGCCCCTGGTCCTTCTCATGGAATGGCCTGAAGCCAGTAACTTCGCATGCCTGATCTCTGGCTACTATAAGCTGTTTGTAGACCCGAAACGGACCATCTACTTTCGGACTCCTGGTCAGTCTCAGCTGACCAAGGCAGGTATGTATTTCTCTGATACAGCAAAATGCATCAAAAGTAAAATAATGAACTTAAAATAAAACACTTAAAGCTTGTCTAGAGTTGCATAATGAATAGGTACATCTCTTGACAACATATTAAGCACTGCATGTCAGGCAACATTTGGCAATCTCAAATGTATGTTTTGTTTACATGGATATTGATCTGCTTCTCCATTGGCTGAAACCATTACCTGTAGCAACTAAGTTGTTCTGGACCTGCCATCCCATGGCGCCCTCTGCTGTCTCTTCTCTCATTTCAGTCTTGACTCATTGGAATGGGATACTCCATATTTAGTGTTCTAGAACAGCATCATAGAAATGTTTGAATGATTTGTACTTTGTCCAAATACACTTCTTGCTGTAATCATTGACATCAACTGTTCAAACATGAACAGAGCCTCTGCCATCCGCTGTAGTCTACGTTAAAGAGGATTCATCATACCATCACATTCCACCAGAATCTAACCCTCCAACCTCAAACAAACTTCAACTCTTACATTCATCCCTAAAAAACAACCTCCATGTGACCACCAGCTGTCACCTCTTCTTTCCCATTTGGATATTCTCCATCCCCACTAGTTCCTAACACCTTAAATTCTCCACTACTCTGATAATTCTATCCTCAGATTACAGAGGCTCCCACCATGCCCACCCACGGTCTGGGGCAACCAGCTTGTCAAGTGGAGGGCGGCGAATGGACGAGAGGGAAAGTTCACACAGGGAGTCAGGTTCTGCAAGGGCCCTAGTTCCGGCAGAGCCTCAACATCTAGGCCTGTGCCATGTACATCTACGTGAACAACAACAATTTCAAACGCTCCAAACACAAGCCGAAGCTGAACTTGATATCAATGAGAACTTTATTTCCCATGAGCCGCCTGGCCGGGCCCGGACCAAGTCAGACCCCACCCAGCAGAGTTCAGAGGAAATAGCTGGGGTTTTAGAGAGCCCACCAGTGGATAATGCAGGATTTAGAATTAGAGCCCAAACAACGAGTCAATCCCAGAAAAACTTGAGATACTTCTGTGACTCCTGCAAAGCGAGGCATAGGGCAGAGGGGCTGTCAACAACGATGAACAGTAGTGGGAGTTCAGGAAAACACTGCTCCAGTTCTTGTGCCTCCCGAGATGGAGGTGCTGTTGACCTTATGGCCCTACCTCCCCCGGGAAACGAAGAGGAGGAGGTTGAGGTTGAAGGAGAAAAGCTACAACCACCACCACCTGCTATTGCTGCGCCACCACCGGGCTTCAGGGACAACAGTTCAGATGAGGATGACACTAAGAGAAGGAGGAGGGCTCGAATCAGTGCCAGTACAGGGGTCAACTCTGGGAAGCCGGCGCAAGCCAAGGAAGATGTGCCTGTGACACTGATTGATAATGTGGCCACTAGGACAGTCCGTGATCATGCCCAGGAGCTTGATGATGCTCTGGTGTCCACCTTACAGGCACTAGAGGCTTTGGCAGCCTCTGAGGACTACCCCCATCATCCTCAACAGCCAACACAGGCTGCAGGTCAACAGCCTCAGTCACGCCACAACCCACATCTCATTCAGAAAATTGAAAGAAATACTTTTGCGATACATGTTAATTTTTTAAGTCAAGCCTCCATGTCAAATGGCAAGAAAATCCTGAATTGCTTTATTTTACAATAGCAATGTATTTATAATCATTTAAAATGACATAAACATAAGATAGAGGGTACAACACAACCTCACATTGACCAATAATTAAATTTCCACTATTACACAAAAACAAAATAAATATGTATACTAATACTATGCTTGTGAAGACACAACAACAATAGCTGTTTTTAACTAATGTTGTGAGCCTTGGATACATTTTAATAGCCTTTTTTGAAAAGTCAACTTTAATTTTCCAACTAAATAATCTCAAAATTTAAATAACAGTGAGAGTGTGAGTATATAGGCCTCCAAAGGGGCTTAAACCCTGATTCTGAAGGACTGACTTTGGGATTTTCCTTTTTAGTTTCACTGTTCTATGAAGTTCTTTATCTATTTCACTTGTCTATGCACTGATTGTCCTAACAGTGTGCTTTGTTACCTTCCTTCTCAGGGCTGATTGTCTTAGCTGCCATTACACCAGAGTCATCATTGGACTCAGGCCATGAGACAAACTCCTCTGAGTTGACAGATGTTTCGGAAATGGTATCGGCCATGAAGCAGAACCAGAACCAGGCCTACTTGCTGGCTCACCATATCAACAAGGAACGTATCCTCTGTCGCCGCGACTTTCCCCTGGCTATCCCTGGCTGCACTGCAAAGACAATAGGAACTGGGGCCTTTTCTGTGGGTCAGATTCGTGCTGGCTGTCCACCCAAGCAAGTAATCCTCAGCAAGACTGTTCCCTTTAAAGTAAGTCCCAGTCAAGAATCTTCAGTGCTTAATGTTGTGACAGAACAGGGGGGGAATCAAGACACTACTCAGCCTAAACAGAAAGCAGAAATGAAAGCAAACTCTGAGTCCACCAAAGCAAACACCCCTGATCCCCCCCCTATGTCACCTGAAGAACTTAAAGTGTCGAATGCTTCCGCTCAAGTCAATAAAGATCAGAAGCTATCAAATTCTTTCGTGGAGAAACAGCCCCAAAATCTGTCTGAGAATAAAACGGGGAAGACAACAGCACCTCTTAAAACAGACCCTAGCAACAAAGCCTTACCTATCCTCCTGCCTGTGGACAGAACTGCCTCTGCCAAGATTTCTCCCGCTAAAATGTGCCAAGATGCCAAGACTGCCTCTAGTGAGACCATGAAGCCTTCAAGCTCTACTGAACTTCTGCCAGTTGATGACCTTTTCTGCACATGCCCAGTGCAACAGGAGCCTGGGCCTAAACTGAGAATTAAAGACCCTCAGGTTCAGAAGGTAGTGGTGTTTCAATCCTCCTCCCCCACAGATGATGAGCGTCTTCGGGCCAAAGGTCTCCAGATGGCTAACAGTAAAGAAAATTCAGTGAGAGTTGGAGCAGATCCTAGTTCGGCAAAACACAGCCCTCAATTACAAACCAAGTACTCCCCTCGTTTGCCTGTAAAAGCAGAGAAAAAGGAAGCAGCTGAAAGCAAGACAGAGGGCACCCAGGGAAAATCCAATCCTGAGGCTCAGAAATGTCCCATAAAATCTTTACCAATTTTAGATGATCCAATGGCACCTAGCCCCTCGGTGGAAAAGGTCTCCACACTTCCAGCCAGAGATTCAAAGAAGCAGGTGGGCAGTGGTAAAGGGAAGTCCCCACGCAGTGCCCCTTTCTTGAGCTTTAGAAACCTTCTTTCAGCTACGTTCCCAGCAAGAATGCGAAGAGAAACAGATGAGCGAAGGGCTCAATTGCAGAAAGTCCGTCAGTATGAGCTAGAGTTCTTAGAGGAGCTGTTAAAACCCAAGTCTTCCCAGGGTGAATTTTTGCCCCAGGGATCCTCACCAGTGCCCTCAGGCACTCCTTGTGCCTGCCAGCTCCGCACAAGCCCTATCCTCAAGGCACCAGGTATCTCTAGGGAGCAACGACGCAGCTGTGACTGTAAGCGGATGTGCAGAGGAATGAGACTACCTGACACACCTGTTGGCTCTACAACAGAGACACAACACAGAGGGAGAGAGAGAATTATCTCAAAAACCCCTCCAGCAGTCTCCAAAGCCCCTCACACTCAAGGTGCTACAAGGCGACCTCAGACCTTAGAGATCAAAACTACACGAATACGCTCTACTAGCCTTGAGTCAAGAGAGCCAAGGGGAGAGCAGGGTTCCTGCTTGCCTACTTGTACTTCTCAGACAGATTGCATGGGAGGTCCACAATATAAGAAGCTCCAGAGGCGATATAGCATTGGAGAGCTAGAAAACAGCACTAGCACACCTGTGTATGCTGAGGTAAAGCCAAAGGCTAAGAGTCTAGAGAAGGAGATGGAGAGAGTAAGGGCCACGGGACTGAGGCTCCCCACACCAATAGAGCCGATCCACACTCAGTCTCACCAGGACAAGGGGAAAAAGGGTGTATTTTTCATTCAGGGAGAAGATCTAGTGCGTGAAAGTAAAGATGAGCCTGGAGAGGTGCTGCTGACCTTGCCCAGTGAAGACAGTGATGACAAAGATAAATGCTGCTCATTCTGTTTCTGCTACAGGAAGTGTGAAGCAGCAGATGAAAGCAGTGAGAAGGATGAGCTCTCTTACTCAATACCACTTCAAGTCCTTCCAGGCATGGAGCTGGACTCACGTACCTTCCCTGTAGTAAGCAAAACCCTCCAGGTTCTAAATGCAGAGGACTGTAGTGGGGAAGAGGAAGAGGAGGAGGAGGAAGATGAGGAGCCACAGACACAGGAGATTGACCTCAGAGCCTGTAGTACACTGGAGGGGAGCCTGGCAAGGGTACAAGCTCTGCAGGGGAAAAGTTTCAGCTTGCCTGATGGCTTCCTTAATGCCCAGTTGGATGCTAATGAGTTGCTTGCCATCCTGCGTCAGTGTGCCAGCAGCCCACAAGCCGAAGGTGAAGCTCGTCTTCCTCCCTCACAGATTACAGAATACAAGCAGGAGCTGGCGGTGCGCTTCAAAGAATTCAGAGCATCTTGTCGGCGAGTGGCAAGTGTTGAAAAAAGTCCAACACGTATGCTTGCTGTTGTATCAGCCAGCTTTCAAGTATTGTGTGAACTGACTCAGACCTTCATCAAATTAGTCAGGGGGGTTCGTTCTGAAACCCAAAGGCTGCAGCTGTTAAGAAAAGTTGAGGAAGTAGCTATCAACTACACTTTGCTTCTACGTGCAGCAGAGGAATCAATGGGACACTCAAGCAGCTTGCCCACAAAGACTGTGAGCCCTCAAGTTCCCTCAAACACCAATAACATGAGCTCTCTCACTCGACCCATCAAAACTCTGCCTGCCCTGTAAGAACAAAGCTGACAAGGAGGTATCCCAATGGTCCAGATTGTGACTGGCTACTCTATCCAAAATTATGATTTGTTTGTTTACATTTTTATAAGTCATGCAATGAATCATCCTCAGTGAAAATGGAAATGAACCTGTTCCATCCCATGTTTACAGTCCCTGAGGTAGCCTTGTGGATCTTGTTTTGAAATCTAAAGATACACTAAACTAATGCACAATGGAATAAGAACCCTATAACAGACTGGGTGATACAGGGCTAATCACCTCATCAATACTTACAATATACAAAATTCATTATGGTATAATATTTTATATGTAATGTACATTTGAGTTGTGTCTATTAGCAAATAATATAAAGTTTTGTGAAGACAAAAGTGAAGAATATATTTGAAATGTATTGTTTTAAGAGAACTATAAAAATCACAATAAATCATCAGAAATAAATGTATGCTCTGGACAAAAATATTTCAGAGAACTCATAACGTAGCGACTTCTGTTAATTGCATAGTCCAAAGCCTTGGTTTGGCTAGATGGTGATGTATTTGTTTGTTAAATTTTCTAACTGTTGTAATGCAAAATGGAGATCTCTGTTGGCTTTGTTGAAAGCGTTTGGCGTTCTGCTGTGAAAGTAAAAAATCTAAGTGCCAGTGTTGGAAAATGGAAACAGCTGAAAGACAAAGTATGACATTGTAATTATAATGACCTACAGAGGCCCAATCTCTCACTATAACAGTGCAGGTATGAACACACCTGCTCAGGGCAGATAATGTAGCAGAGACCCAAGTCATGGTCTAATCACTATACAGTGATGAGTGTCACTCAGAGAAGGGATATCCATAATGTATTTAATAACGCACAGTGTATTCTACACCATCACTGACCCATGTCATACTTGCATTTCACTGACGTAGTTGGAAATATAGCTGTCCCTGAGTAAGCTTAGAACACGAATTTTGCACAAGCTCTGAAATTAGCTCTGCAAGTTGAAATGTATCTTTTATTGTTCAATTAAGTGTTTTTTATTCACACTGCTGCTGAATAACTGACTTGAGTCCACAACACCAGTTACACATAATTAATCTCCTCAAAGCTAAAGCTTACCCGTTTCAAAGGATCCTTTGTTTTATTCAGGTTTTCAGATACAGTATAAACAAAATTGCTTTCTATGTGCTGTTATACATTGTGCAATCTAGCAAATATATAAGAAACACAAAAAGTAGTTTTCTATGTATTTTAATAAAACTAACATCTGTTTCCTGTCTGAATTTTTCTTTGTGTCTCATCCTCTTGTTGTTCTTGGAAGTAAATCACCAAGGCTTTATAGTTGTGCTGGCCTAACATGTGTACTGGACATACTGTTAGAAGATATTGCTATGAAACAAGATTGTTAGTAACAACCCGGGCTGCCACAATACTAAAGACAAGTGTTGTATGATAGTGTGTAAATCAAAAAGCAGGCTTTCCAGCAGAATTTGTTTGTTTCAAAATACATTTGAGATATTTAACAATCTCTTTTAACAGTTTGTCCTCTGCTGTTGATGTGGCATTTTCCATAACCATGTGCAGTGTTTTTCTCTGTCACTGTACTGCATGTTGTTCCCTATCGTATTAGACCTTCAGGGGCAGATTCTTAAACAATTGTAGGGTATGAGACTGTTTATAAAGATTATTTTACAATTCTAAAGTGGAAAACAGGCTAAATTGAAATGCTGTGGTGGCAATATGAGTGTTTTGCAAATAATATTCTGTACAAAAATGTATTATTCTACACTGCAAATGTAAATAGCAAGATAAAATACTTGAGAAAACACAGAACACTTTTAAAACCTTACTTGTTTCAATTTATCCAAACTCTTCACTATTTTGTATAAAGGAAAAGATTAAACATGTCTGTAAGGTAATTATTTATAGTAGTAATGTAACATAGCAATTAATAGCAAACCCTATATTTTAATGAGTATATTACAAGCATAACGCATGGGACATGTTTATTTTTATAAACAAAAATATCAAGACAATATTATCTCATCAGCACTCGAACATTTGACATTATGGTGAACATTTGTTGTGGCGGTCATGTTCAGTTGCTTTGCTAAACTGTTGTTTTGTCTGTGTTTCATTCACACGGTGAGCTCGCAATGGCTTAATCCATTGTTTCTTTATGTGCACTTATTCATTTCTGTCTTTATTTACTGTCAATGATCTTTGTCTTCACTGTGGTCTTCCGTCTGTGTACAAAGTTAAGTCATGTTTTAAGAGCAATAAAGTTTATTGTATAAACTCTTTCAGAGAATTTGGAGATGACATTTGGTTAACTTGTAGTGACAGGGTGTCCATTAGAATTACTTTAAAGAAAATACATCATGTTAAAGATAAATGAAGTGTCTCATTTGCAGCTGCCAGCACGTCCTAACTACTGTTGTTGCCTCAGGCGAAAACTAATGTTGACTCAACAGTGTAAACCTCACTGACTTGACACAACAACATCCATTAACAAGTTTTTGTGTTTGTGTTGTTGACATTTAAGAAAGGTTTACTTTAAAACTGTGTTTTCTGTGTTTGTCATTTTTATTCTTAAGTATTTGAATAAGCAAATTGGAGCTAGCCAACAGCCAGCCAGAGAACTTTCTAAACATCGAAATAATGCTTTGTTCATTTGCCAGACTAGCAACAAGAATGAACACAGCCTGTGAGTTTTAAGCTTTAAACACCACAAGTATTACACACCCCTCACACCTAAAAACAACAGCAATGTTAGACAAATGTTTTTTCTGACATATCCGCCGCCAGCACCGAGGGGCCACGCGGCCTCGGGTGCGGGGATCTCAAACCGGTAATGATCCTTCCGCAGGTTCACCTACGGAAACCTTGTTACGACTTTTACTTCCTCTAGATAGTCAAGTTTGATCGTCTTCTCGGCACTCCGCCTGTTAAATGTCACACTATACATTTGGACATATTTAAGTAGGAATACCAATATCAGATTCATGATGATGATCCAGGGTCCTTTTAATGTACTTTGCTGGCTCACTGTCATCAATCAATCAATCAAGCTTCATTTATATAGCACCTTTCACACAAATCAAATGCAGTTCAAAGTGCTTTACAGCAACTGAAAAACACGAAGAAACATGGCTGGGATACATGAATGCCATTTTGTAGTAACACAAAAACACCACTGTTAATGTTATCAGAATAAAACGTTTTCTTACAAGATAAAGTGAAAATGCATGTTGTAAAAGCAGCATTTACTTAATTTTACTATTTACTATTTTGTAATGGTGCCTTAATCCGCCATGTTATCTCTGACGTCCTGAGGGGAGTGCCAGACATATTCCTGGAGCTTCTAACTACATAAAAAATATTACTTTAATACATAGGGAACGTGCAGTTTAGTTACCCGAATTTAGATCATAGATGGGCTTATTATCAATTACAATCAATCATAACCCAAAAACTTTAAATCAAGTTAACATCGACCGTTTCATAGCCTGAACATACACAGCACTGTCCTTATCATACTGGAAAGACTTGCTTTAACATCAATATCAATTTTTTTATGACACAATTGTTTTTTATTTTTTCAATAAATTTAAGAAAACCCGTTAAAAATGCAGCTATTAATTGTTGCATCTGTACAACGACGTCTTTACCTACTTTTCGCTCTATGGTTGCTGTGTTGACGCTTATTCGAGCGCATTTAAATCAGATTTTAGTAAGTGTACCCCTTGCTCGCTCACGTGTATCTGGTTTCCAAGCATCTGCCCGGATTTACGTCATCACGTCAGGACGCAAATGAAAGCGTGCGCGCCACCTCGGGAGGAAAACCCGTTCGCGACATGTGTGGGACATAATGGTGGATAGGTAGGGAAGACACTTTAAGCTCAGCAGGAGCTGCTCATCAACTGTTGGAACCATTTCCAGTTGTTGCCTTGGACTCTTCGATACTTGGGATTTAATTTCTGCCCGCTGGCGTAGCCTGCTCGAATCGCTCGACGCCCTGGACCGCAACAAAATGCCGAATATCAAAATATTCAGTGGTAGTTCACATCCTGATCTGTCGCAGAAAATAGCAGACCGACTTGGTCTCGAGCTGGGGAAGGTTGTTACGAAGAAATTTAGCAACCAAGAGACATGGTGAGTGGTGCTTTTGTTGCTACGTGAGGCAGCTAACAACCAGTAGCGTGACGGTGAGCACGCAAATGTTGTAGCTTAGCGACATGTATGTGGTGTCACTGTGTCGCGCGGTGGTGTTAGGAACTTGTAGTCCACTCGTAGTCTGAGAATTCATGCTAATTTAACATTCTGCTTTGTAGTCCTTAACAACAAAACCACCTTCGTGTTATAATTCAGCTGAAATTATCATCTCGTATCGTGAAGAGAAATTGTGTGACTCAGCATGCTGGTTTTTCCCCCCCTCACTTTAACTCTAGTTCACACACGGAGACACATGCCATTGTTGACTCTTCCTCATCTGTCTCCCGCCTGCTACGGTGTGTTACCTCCATGGCACTAAGTGATGTTTGTCTTTTCGCTTCTCTCTTCTTGCAGCGTGGAGATAGGAGAGAGTGTACGTGGGGAAGATGTCTACATAGTGCAGAGTGGCTGTGGGGAGATCAATGACAATTTGATGGAGCTGCTGATCATGATCAACGCCTGCAAGATTGCCTCTGCCTCCAGGGTCACGGCTGTCATCCCCTGCTTCCCATACGCCCGTCAAGACAAGAAGGACAAGGTGGGGGTGAGGGACATCTGTCTAATTACTTCTGTCATGCCATTTGCCATCAAGCATCATGACAAGAAGCCTGCGGCCATGTCCATCAATAAACACTTGACAACGCATATTTGCTTTTCCTTTTTGTTTGTTTTTCCCGCTTTCATCCTATATGCTTTAAGTGTTAGCTGTTTCCCTCTCATTCATTCTTGTTTGGCTATTTGCATGTTGTTTACTCTCACTACATGACATTTCATTTCTATTACATTTCAAAAAATATTGCATGGATTGAATGTGTTGCACTTGAAACTAAGAATGCAAAATGTGTAAACAGTTGGGTTAAACTATTTTGAAATGAAATTATTTGAAGTGTTTTAAGTTATGGAAACGAGCCTATGAGCCAAACCAATAGTCAAATGTTATTATTAGCAACAAGCCATGCTTGCCTCTTCACTGAGTCCATGTGACTGAAGAGATCTGTTTACATTTCAGAGCCGTGCTCCTATCTCTGCCAAGCTGGTGGCCAACATGTTGTCTGTGTCAGGCGCTGACCATATCATCACTATGGATTTGCACGCCTCACAGATACAGGTGAGCAGCACAAAAGTAGACCTATTCTTCTCCAACAATTTCTAAACCAATTAGCCTCTTTAAAACTATATCGCAATCTTATTTTATAGCCTTCAATGTATACAGATGTCAATGCAGGACAACGGGAGATGAGCCCTTTTTAATGGTCCTGAAAGCCGGTAGTTTATGTTCAACTGCTGTGGCCCCAGTCCATATAACTTCTTCTAAACTTTTTTTTTCCAGGGATTCTTCGATATACCTGTTGACAACTTGTATGCAGAGCCAGCTGTACTGAAGTGGATTAAAGAGAACATACCAGAGTGGAAAAATTGCACCATCGTCTCACCTGATGCTGGAGGAGCAAAAAGGTTACGCCAGTGTCTTGATACAGATATTCTGCCCTTAACTTTAAAAAATAAAATAAAAAAAACTCCAATATACTGTTTGGATCAACATGTGATAAACTCTGGGGTGCTAGCTTAAAATCAATGAAAACATATTTTCCTATTGCAGGGTCACTTCAATAGCAGACAGGCTGAATGTGGACTTTGCTCTTATCCACAAAGAGAGGAAAAAGGCAAATGAGGTGGACCGCATGGTTCTTGTTGGAGATGTGACGGATCGGGTTGCCATACTTGTAGATGACATGGCCGATACATGTGGCACAATCTGCCATGCTGCTGACAAGTGAGCTTCTTTATTTACGTGTAGTTGTATTTAAACTGGGAACAAAATACTTCAACCACATATATCCAACCATGTGGAGATGTCAATGTGTTGTACTATTTCTCTCCCTTAGACTTATTTCTGCAGGTGCAACCAAGGTGTATGCAATCCTAACCCATGGCATCTTCTCTGGCCCTGCTATATCACGGATAAACAATGCATGCTTTGAGGCTGTGGTGGTCACTAATACAATCCCTCAGGAGGAGAAGATGAAGCATTGTCCAAAAATACAGGTCAGGTTCAACATTTTATTTATTTATTTATTTATTTATTTTGAGTTGATTAAAAAAAGCATAGAGCCCAAATAAGTTATGAGGCTGGAACTTTTAATGGGTAAAGTACTTGGACATAGTCAGTGGTTTTTCTTGATATATTCATAACATCCCGTATTCTCTCTCCAGGTTATAGACATCTCCATGATCCTTGCAGAGGCCATCCGCAGAACTCACAACGGCGAGTCTGTGTCCTATCTCTTCAGTCACGTCCCCTTGTAACAAAAAGTGTCATGCATCCACTTCTGCCTGTTACGCCAAATAAGAGAATAGGGAATTCCCCACCAAATACGCAACCATTAGCAAAGAGGTTCTTTTAACTAGCCATGAGAAAATAGAAGGAACCGCCATGTCTGTTACTACCGCTGACCCCACCCATGTGAGCCCCTTTCCCTCTCCGCAGTGTCCATGTCAAGGGCAGCAAAGCAACCGCAATCTACCTATTTAGGCCAGCGTATTTATTGTATTTGGATAAATAGGTGTTTATCCACTGTGAACTTTGTCTCACATTTCATAAAATGTATAATCAGAGTTTCTCCTCCTGACCATCTCGCCTCTCCAGGAGTCATTTCGATCTGTTTTCTAAGAGCTTATAAACATCTTCCCGGCAGTTTCCAGTGGTCAGGAGAAGCACCTGCCATACAAAGCTATTACAGTGCTTTTTGTTACAATAAACAGGTGTAGTTTTTCAATGTTGCTCTTGTATATCTTGCTGTTTGAGAGATTACAATTAATGAAGTGAATGTGTATTGAACTGCTGTACAGTGCCACTGAAGCTCCACTCAACCGAGAGTGCCTCAACAGTCTGAAATGAAACAACTTCTTCCTCCACTCCTTTTTTCCTCCCTCCTTTTTAGCTGTTTTTATTTTATTTGTATTCATGAATGAAGAATTTAGATGTGTCCATCAGAATGTAGGCAATGTTTTGGAGTGTTCCTGTCAACTCTTGAGGTGCCCTCTTTGAGTGGGGTTTGCCCAGTGTCCAGGGTTCACCCTGTGTGGTTCTCCTTTTTGAAGGTCTGTCTTTATAGAAGCTGTGGGGTTTTTAGTTCGGGGTCTCTGCAGGCTGGAGCTTCCTTCAGAAATGTTCACCTGCTTTTTTTTGTGTGCTTTTTTTCTGTGTTTTTAAATGTTTTTGGAGGAAGGTTTTGTGATCAATGTGTGCATTTCAAGCCTTCATGTTTACTTTTCCAGTAGGGTGAATGCACCAATCATTTGATGATGCGTTCTTAATCTAATTAAAATGATTAAAATCGTAATGCTGGTACTTGTTTGTTTTTTTTCAGATATTGATGCACCAAATATAGGCCTATACCTGTTTTACAAAAACATATGCTCTGAATATTTATACACCCATGGTCTTGCTTTGATTTTTAAATTAGCATATGTTACAGGGAAAGTGTGCAATGCAATTCATTTATTTTACTTTATGAAACGTGTATAGATACAAATAACCTAATACGTTCTTCTAATCATTAGATTTGTTGCCTCAAATTTTATGTTAAAAAAAATATGAAGTAAAAAAATCTAACTCAAGAATAACTTGCCTTAATGTATAATGAATGTAATGCTATGCATAGGCTGTATATAAACCTCTATGCTTTCCCATAAAGCAGCTCATGTTCCGTGAAATGAACGACTTTGATTGATAGACACAGTAACCAATCACTGACTGAGAGGCAGCACGACTCAATCAGGAGCTCTGATTTGAACCAATCGTTATTCCAGAAGAGGCGGGACAATCGCAGAGCCGCTCAGTGCTTTCTGTTAACTGACTACCGTAACGCATCGCCGGTCGGTGTTAAACCGTGAAATTGTCCGCCCTTGTCTGAAACGTCAGGAAAACGACTTCACATTGTCGCTGGACGAATATTCGGACACTGCCTTAACCGTGTTCTGTTTGGGAAAGCAGACGTTTTGACGCCATTATGTCGAAATGATGAGATAGAAAAATTGGAAGTGCACATCAAGAATTACATTTTCTACAGTTGTACTGCCTTGGTAAGTTAAATTTCGAGCTATGATCACACATACAATTGTCCAAGTTATTTAATTTTACTTTGCATCCTTCTATACGTATTTTTTGCTTTCAGTTGTACTATTAGTCGAACAGATCTGAAACCAGACTGCTCCGTTTCCTATAACTGTCCCACTCCGTGCGTCTGTTCTGTACCAGGGCTACCAAGGGCGTAGGTTTTAATTCAACATTAGGGGGGGACAAATTTTTGAGCGTCAAACACTTCATTTCCTGCATTCTGGGGATTTTTTCTGCAACAATTTGTGCCTTTTTCTGAATTAATTTATGGCGGAAATTTCTTTACCATGTATAGGAAATTATAATTATTTTTGGATCACTATGAATTATTCAACTGTATTGTTCATAACTTTCTGCATATTCAAAACATTACAGGTGTTTTGGGATGTTTTGTTAGGAATCATGTACATCTCAAATCAAATCTATTAGAGAATGACACCTTGTTATAGCCTTAGTATCCAAAATTTAAAACTACATGAAAGCCGTTGTTATGGCTGACTAATCTTTCACTCACTGTTTGGAAAAAATGCGGTCGGATATTGTCCGTGTTTATTGCACTTAAAATCAATTGATAGGCAGGCTATATAAAGAATAACATCATCAGGGCATGTAGATTTATAGCCTGCTGTTTTTATTAATATGTTGGCAGGCAGAGGACAGAACAATTACACAATGAATAAAGCAATAACGTAACACTGCCAAACATCACAATGACAGCGTCCCCCCCTGAGGGCAACAATTACATTACTTAATTTTTTTTCCAATTTTTCTCAGTTTAAGGATGGCAGAAAGTCATGACCAAAACCTGCATGAGAAGGGTCCTGGGGACTCCAGGGCTCCTTTCCAGGCCTTTCTACATGGAGGGATCTCCAGCTTGGTATCAGCCCTCCCCGCTCTTGTCGTCTTCCCTGTCTACAAAACTATTTTCCGTCAACAACTCCACAACACCCCAGTTCACCTGGCAGTGGCACAGCTCTACAAAGAGGGTCCAGTAAAGCTCTACAGGGGCGTGGTCCCTCCTTTGCTGATGAGAACACTGAATGGTACACTGCTCTTTGGCCTCCAGGAAAACCTCCTCCATCAGCTCTCCCTGTCATCCCAAAATGCCCTCTCTGCCTCTGCCAGGTCTGCTCTGGCTGGTTTTGGAGCAGGTATTGTGGAAGCAATGGTTTTTACCCCCTTTGAGCGTGTCCAGAATGTGTTGCAAAATGGCCAAAACGACCATCATGTGCCCACCATGAAGAGTGTTCTTGTGAGGCTGAGGTCAGAGAAACTTGCTATAGGGTTCTACAGAGCCTTCCTGCCTATCACTGCCCGCAACGCTCTGGGCAGCTCCCTCTACTTTGGCCTGAAGGGTCCTGTAGTTGCTGTCTTGAAGGGACAGGGGGTCCCTCCAATGATCTCCTCCTTCATATCAGGGGCCGTGACCTCCATGGCAATCAGCCTGGCTCTCTACCCACTGTCTGTCCTGGTGGCAAACATGCAGGCACAGGTGGGGCCAAGGGAAGGAAAAGGGGTCATAGCATGTTGGAGGATGCTGTGGACATCTCGGCAGCGGAGTGTAGCTCTGCTGTACCGAGGAGGTTCTCTGGTTATTCTGAGATCATGCATCACCTGGGGAATCACTAATGCCATTTATGAAAGCCAGCAGAAACCTTCCGGCTGACCAGATACTGTTGAGTTATTTTTTTGTTTTTGTTTTTTGATCCCTTCAAGATATGACTATTTTACATATTTCTCAATTGATTATCAACTGGATAACAGCATTAATTTTAAAATTAAATGAAGAACATGCGATATTTTGATCCAGTAAATGTCACCCTTGAGCACCAGAATGAAACCAAAAAAAAACTGCTGTTACATGACACCTCCGCAATAGTGAAGCCTCTGCTCTCCCCCAGAGACCCACCTCCAACCCCGCTCTCCTCACGTTCACAGGAAGGAAGTAAACACTATCAAGTGCAAGCAGCATCCTTTACTCGATCTGCAATTGCCTGTGGTCTGCATTGTTGTGTTTGCAGGCTAATGTTAGCACACTTTAGTTAGCCTGTAGCTTCACATTGCCTGTAAATTGACACAGAATGACAATGATCTTAAAACGCTTACTTGACATTCAAATAAGCAGTGAGTAGTTTATGTTATTCTTCTTTTCTCCAGTCCTTGACTTAAATAGTTTTACGCCGGGGATGAGCCAGCCGATCAATCCGTGATGTAAATACGGCTCAGACAACAACACAGCCAGTGGGACTCGCGCTTCATTCTAGACAGTCATGACTCAGAGAGACATTTACATTGTTGCACATTCTTCCTTTAATTTTCTTGTAAATGCTTCCTCTGAACATGTTTGTAAACATTGCTCCTCCACACATTTATTAATGCACAAGGGAATCATTTTTGCAGGTGCCATACCCAATATGCCTTTTTCCAAGCTGACATGTTCTGGTAGGAAATAGCACAATTTCTAATCAAACTTTGCCAAAAGCTCTGTTCTGTTAGAGTGTCCTGACAGTGAGCCAGTGTGCACAATAGGATTCTGAAACTGAAGTAGCTGAACGGAGCTCAGGCATGTCATTTTATTGTTATAGGCTACACCTGTTTTTTCCTGCTTTATCATGTCAAATGTCTCCTGTGAAAAAACACAGATTAATAGAAATTGTCAATGCAGCTACAAGTACTTGATTCTCTATATGGTTCAAAGCAACTAACACTGCCTAAGTGTTCAGGCATTAGTTTTGGAAGTCAGAATGCAGGAAAAGTTAAAAACACCACTATCAGGACTTGAAGTGATGACCAAAAGTTGTTGGTGCTCATAAGATACTGGTAAATCACAGGTGCCTTGTATTTTTATATTCTTAAAGGATAATTCCTCCAATGTTATTCTCCACACTTATCAGCACATTCATGCAATCATTGCTCACCCTGTAAAAAGGTTGAATATTATCTACTGTGGCTGTGAAGGAGCTTTACTTTATTAGAAGGAACTTTTTATTTCTTTATTTACATACAGTATAGCATTAAGATGAACAGACAGAACGGTTTTTGGAATGATGATTATTTACTCTACCAGGCATGTTTGATCAAACAAATCAGTTTCATCATGGCAAAAGGGAAATCTATAATTTAAAGGGATAGAACCCTTTGTCAGTCTCTGGTACCACTTGAATTGACATCAGTATCAGGACATTTCCCCACTTTCAGTGCAATACTAAATCCTTGGTGGTCCTCCAAAGTGGGTAAATGAGGTTGATGCATGGTCTATGTGTATTGAAAAGGTGTTTTTTACTTGTCTGTATGAGATAAATATTACATTTGAATTAGATTATTAGAACAAATAACACAGGAATCTGTGGTCAGCTCCGTTGCCACACAGCAAGAAGGTCCAGGGTAAAGATCTGTTTGCAAGCTGGGACGTTAATGTGAGGTACTTGTATGTCAGCATAGGTGTGCATATACATGAATGTAATAAAATTAAATTCCTATTTATCACTGTGATACTCTGTTAACTTATGCAGGAGGATGTCTGCCTCTCATCAAACCTGTAATGCCAATGGAATGCAGGATACAATAATAAAATGGTTTACCAGTGAAAGGAAAATATAAGTTCTATGTGACCCCTGTTTTAATAGTTACTGCAGACCTTTGCTTGTCTTTGATTAATATGAATAGACATGCACTTTCCTTCATTTCTTATTGTTTAGAATAAAAAATCGAAACATGTCATGCCATAACAAATCCACTAGAGGGTACTGTGCGTTAGAAAATGTGTGAAATCTTCCCACATCAATTTAGTGAACAAGTGTGGACAATAAAGTGGATTCCCTGTGCATTCTCCTGGTGCAGGTGATGGCAGGAAAAATCATCTTGACAGCAAATGAGAAGATTCAGCGCACACAAGACGATGAATGACTTCTCCTTTTTATGTACTGACATACTCAAACAAACACACGTTTTGCCTCAGGTTATTGTGAATGAAGGCATCCAAATAATTCTAATTGACAGTTGTATAATTTAATTTGTTGAATGTATGGTATATCGAAAACTGTTTGGATGTTCACACGTGTTTTTTGGCGGTGATTCCTGTTTGAGAACACACACGCTCAGTGGTTGCACGGTCCACGCCTGTAACGGGAGGTGCAAATTATGAATCCAGAAACAACACTGATCGGGCAGCCGCTTGTGAAATTTGAGTAAATCAGTTACACGCGTGTCCAATCAAAATGCTTCCTCAGGGTTTAAGGAGCCAATGAGAGGCAGAGCATCCGAGTCCATGTTGGCGTGTAGAAGGGCGTGTTGTCTCTATTTAAACCTCTGGATTTACACAGATTACACAGACGCACTTTACAGAAGCCTACCTGTAAAACATCGTCACAGCGCATCCGCTCTCCAGGTAAATACTTTGGACTGTCTCTACCGTTCAGAAAGAAACTTAGTGATTAAAAAGCAAATATCGTAAGCATGGTTTAATTATTCCTGTGTAACCTAAGTGTTGTGCAATACTTCTTTTATAGGCCATTTCAAGCAAGTTAACTGTTCACTCCGTAATGTCTCTGCAGAGGGTGATACTTACTGTATGTGTGATTTAATCGACTGAAGTTGATTTTTCATGCAAACCTGTGGTTAACAGGCCTGCTAGTGTAGTTCCTTTCAGTCTATTGTTCTGCACATATCCATTGAGCAAAATCAACGTTTTATTGATGTCGTTTCATGCGCATCGGAAATATGTGATGTCACCGTCAAACTTTCCCATGCACACTCGTTATAAACGGGAATGACAACATTTTCGAGTTAGGAAATATTATGATTATCTTTAAGACCCCACATTTAGGTAAACCACTGTCCTGGCTGCATGTTTCCTTTAATTCCAGTGAGCACCGTTGTTGCATCAATACTAGTAAATTATATTACAGTGTAAACATTGTACCATAGTGGTTGGTTAATTGTGAGGGAGTTGCTGAAGCTGGTGCATGTTGTGACTTGTGACGGTGCCTCCCAGTACTGTTTGGTCACAGGTTATTGCTTTCACATGCAATCTTTTAAAACCCTCGTGTGTGTGATTTTGAAATTCTGTATTTTGACGTGTTAAGAAATGTTAAGCTCACTTCTACTCTCTCTTTTTTCTCCATTAGAAATCTTTGAAAATGTCAGACAAAAACCCTCAAAATGAACTCAGGAGTGGGATTGAGGGCTATGATCCGAAACAGATGAAGAAGGTTGTCACGAAAGAAAAAAATCCACTCCCTACACAGTGCCGTAAGTGTTTCAGAGTGAAAAGGAAAGGGCAACATCAAACGTTGTGTCAGTGATTACTTGTAGGTTCACGCCCAGCTACCTCTGTGCTTGTTCTTGTTCAGCTTTGTGCTAACCTGTTAAGAGTACGCTGCAACAACAAAAAATATCTCTCTATCACATAATCTCTACTTTTTTAGAAGGTACAGTCAGTGTATGAAAGGGCTATGCTGGGCAAATTACCCTCTTATGTTTTCCAGCAGAGTTATCGAATACAGTCAGTTGATAGGAAATGGGTTTGATGCCAGAATAATGTGCTGCACTGTAGAGATTACTCACCCAAGATGTGCTCGAACATGAAGCAGCGGGAACAATGGACTTAGAGATAAAGAAATCTTCAAATCAGATCTCTCCTGACTCATTCTTGATAGTCTTTATCAAGACTAACAACAGTCTTTATGTTGGTTGTGAGACACTCTTGGCATTCGTACAGAAGTACTTGGCAAAGCTGATGCATGTTTGATTTTTATTATTCTTTAACAGTGTCTCTAGCTATGTTCACAGCTTTACTTGGTCTGGTTATTGCCAGAGGCTTATGTTAGGATACATATACGTTTCTGTATAATTACCATGTCTTTAAACACTAAGAAAACTCTGAGTCTGTTACGCAAGCTGAGCGTTGCTTTAAAAAGTGCCAGACATCTTTTAGGAAGGTAATTTTGTAATGAAAGATTAAAAAATGTGTCTTATCTTCTGTGCCACAGTAGCTCTTAAAATATTTGAACTCCTGTCAAAACATGCCTGGTAATTAAGAGAGAATCTAAGAGAGGAAAAAAAACAACTTTACCATTGACTTGAAGTCTTGGCAGATTATTAGTATCAAACCAACCAATACCTCAGAGTGGAATTGTTCTGTGGTATGGCATCAAAGTAGCAGTTTAAAATCCATTAATATTGGATGAAAGTGATTTATCACGGTGCTTTATCTGTTTGTTTTTTGTCCTGACAAGAATTGAGAACTGATTTTTGGTCTCCTAAAAAAATGATCACATAATGTCTATCTATCTCTGTCTGTCTGTCCTTCATTCTTTTACAGAGATTGACGAGGAGAAGAAGGCCCAAATGTGCCCTGAAAAGAGCAAAAAATAATTTCTCTCATTGACTTCTGGGCTGCTCTTCCTCCTTTCAAGAATGTTGACCATCATCTCCACTTCCTCCTCTGTGTTCTGTGCAGCCATGTTTGATTTGAAACAGTGTATGGTGTTTGGGAAAAATCTGTCTATAATCAATTAAACTCTTGCAATGGGTGATTTGTTTTCCTTTGCTATGCAGTTTAAGGGGGGCTGAGCAGTGTAAAACAATGATTTGGAAGGGTCATGGTTCATAAATAGAAGAAAATTATTTTATAAATGGAAATTAAAACCACTGAATTGTTAATAAAACCATAACTATGTCTGTAATTTGTGCCATACAGGACATGTTCTGAAAATGAATCCATAAAATGATATTTTACTTTTAATAAAATGTATGAAAAATGTTTTTCTGAGTTGCAAAGTCATCATTGAATCCATCTTTGTTGTGTTAAGTATACTAGGAAAGATTTTATAAGGAAGAAGATTTTTTTTATTTTAACTGGACATTATCCAAGATTTTTTAACCTGATGCTAAAAAAAAAAAATTAGTTCAGCTGTAGGGCTCAATTATTAGAACAAGTTCCCTTCGAACTCAGACACGCTGTAACACTGTTGGTTATTTGGTGTGAAAACAAAGCACAGGAATTTAAGTTGTGGTCACATTCATGAACTGTTTACCATTAAATAGTTAAAATATTAAACTATTCACCCAAAACAAGCTAAAAAACAAAGACTAATATGTTTTATCTGATAGGTACTCGGTTAACACAAAAGGAAAATTGAGCCCATTTAGTGAACAAGTGTGGACAAACCTAAAGTGGATTCCCTGTGCACAGCACTGTCATTCCTGGTGCAGGTGATGGCAGGAAACATCATCTTGACAGCAAATGAGAAGATTCAGCGCACACAAGACGATGAATTACGTCTTCTTTGTATTTATTTACAAACTCGAACAGACAACGCATTTCGCCTTCATAAAAACTCAGGTTATTGTCAATAAAGGCATCCAAATATTTCTAATTTACAGTTGTTTAATTTAATTTGTAGTTTATGATAAAGCAAAGACTGTTTATTCTAAGTTTTTTCTAGTTTTTTCTTGTTTTTGTTCTCTTTGAGAACAAACGATTTATGTGCCTTGGGCTGCTCATGACTTACATATTATTGATAGCAGTTAAAGTAGGTTGTGAATTACCCACATTGTGAAACCTCCTCCACCTGGAGTTACAACAGGTCTAAGCCTGCTGAAGAAAAGAGAGTTGATGTGCTGCAGGCGGTGCACATTCCACAATCCAAATATGAGACTTCATTAAATGTATTCAGTTTTTGGAAGCCTATGTGTCACATTCAAAGCTAATGTTTGCTACAACCCTTGTGCCCTTTGAGTATTAGGCTGCTTAGGAGACCCTTTAAAGATGCATCACATGGATCAGGGGCTGATCACTTTTTCTTCCCTCACACTACGCATGTGGGTTGCTCAAGAAAGTCTGAGAGAAGAAGGCTGTGATTTATTCATTTTTCCCATAACAAGCGTGTTGAAACTGGCTCACAGCCGCATGTACGAGCTTGAGTGAAATAGTTTTCTTTGGGTGGAATAAGGATACTAAGATTATGTAGGTTCACAATTTATGTGAATCTGCAGAAATAAATGGTATATGCAATTTTTTTCCTAGCCAATTATCAGGTGTATGCTTTTTTTCTGACAACCGACTTAGTTGCAAGAAGAGAAAGAGCATTTGAGGACATGATGACAGGAGGAAGTGACAGGCTTATGATCTGTGCAAGCAACCTTACAATTACACAGAGCAATATATAGAAAAATAAAACAAAACACTGACGAGTGATTTATGCTACAGCATTAATCTGTGACAGGGATATACATTGTTAACCATTCTACCTGTGTTTTTATTGCATGCTGTGTATAACACATGTGCTCTGTGTCAACTTGTTTCTCGCAAACTAGTTATACAGGTTTTTTTCTACCTCATCCAACAAACACAGAGATATGAAACCAGCAGGCAGCACCCTCTGCACATAATAAGACAACACATAAGTTGTGGGAAACAGCAATACAAAAAATAAAATTGAAGTCACAGTTTTCTTTACTTAATGCAAATTGTCTTGTGTTTAAAACATGTGCATTTGTATAGCATTAATAAATTACGTAATTTAGCATGTTCCAATTATTTGTTATGTATATATTTTTTCTGTTATTATATTACAAGCAGAAAGCTGTTTTTGTCTTGTCTTTGTCATAAGGGAAATTGAATGGCTCACATTTAAATCAATCCATATTTAAGTTATTCAAATATCTCGAAGAGATTTAAATGTTGTATTGCAAATGTTTCGAGATACCTGTCCTGCAGTGCAGTGGAGTGAATTAGATTAAGTTCTAG
The DNA here is from genome assembly GCF_963930695.1 of Labrus bergylta. NCBI lineage: Eukaryota > Metazoa > Chordata > Actinopteri > Labriformes > Labridae > Labrus > Labrus bergylta. The sequence continues at coordinate 12,141,931 of NC_089203.1, read as the reverse complement.
CAGGCTATCTTAAACAGAATCACTGGTAATCCTCGTTAAGGACAGAAGATTTATTGGGGTTTACAGTTTTACTGCGGCAAATTATGCAAACAGCGACACCCAATGGCCACAACATAGACTACAAAGAGATGTTGTTGCAGTACCTTGTATTCCCTAAGGGGGGCGCCAAATAACAGAGAAAATGCAGTCCATGGGGACATCCCGTAGGGGGAGGGGCGAGTGCTGCTGCAGGTCTGCTCATTGGCCTAACTAAAGACCATCAACAAGCTAGTTAGCAGTAATGAACGCTAACGACGATGCTGCTCCAGCAACATGGAAACATGGACTAGCTGAGTGAGACTCACTTGAGCTGCTTCGACAATCATTATCAAGCTTTCGGACTCGGCAGTTCAGGGAGTTTGTAATTAGCTTGCCCCATTCATGCGGTCGTCGGTGCCCGGAGGAGTTTGAGCACTCGGAGGCGGGCAGACCTCAGTCATCATCTCGCTGGGACAACCAGGACAACACGGCTCACTCACCGGTACGATTGTTTTTGCTGATGGCAAGCTAACTAGGCTAACGTTGACTTAGGTGTACACGCAGGACTGGAAGTACGATAACAAAGCTGCTGCAGGCTCGAAGTCTGGAGGTAAATGTGAGTGTGTGCAGCATCCTCGGTAGCTGTCTTCTTATAACAGTAACATTAAATACAGTTGTGGAGGTAGCAGCGGTACTAGGAGAGAGAGAGAGAGAGAGAGAAAGAGAATTGATCAGCTTCATGTAAACACAAGTGAAGGTTTGAAGAAATCGACGAGTCTGCTTCACCGGGCCAAAAACAAAAGATGGAAACACTTTACTGTAAACATGCCTGTAATGTGTGAAGTTGTTGACAAGATAGAGCCCGTGCAATGCTGAAGTGTTCAGCAAAAATAACCAGAGTTTCCTTATGGTCCCTTTTTAAGCTTTGAGCTCATGTTAATGTTATTGTTTTTGCTTTCCTCTTTCCGATAGAGTAGGAGCATGGTGGTCCCGGACAGTGCCAGTGTGGTCCCACAACCCGACCCTGGCAGTCCCAATGGCCTCCTGGAGAGCTCCGATCCTGGGTGCCAGGAGGAAGTGGACGATGGTCAAGACCTGGCAGGGGTGGAGTTGGAGGAGGTCCGAAAGTTGCAGGAGCTCGTTCGGAGGTTGGAGGTCCAGAATGAGACCCTGCGCACCAGGGGGAGCAAAACCATTATCAACAGAGGTTCCAGCGGGAACGGCAACCTCACAGCTGCTGTCAATATCAACGAGACGCAGACCTGCGAAGGGATGACCAACTCCAACCTCAGATTGGAGCACAGTGGCAGCACAGACTTTGAGCTGTTGACCCCACAGGACAGCAGCAGCGGAGAAGACATGTCCCCCCTGCCCGTGGCCAACAGGCTGGAGGAAGTAGAAGAGGATGAAAAGGGTCCGTGCGGGGGCTTTCTCACCTTGACCTGCAGCAACGGAGGGGGAATGTCGCTGGGGCAAAGCCAGACGCCAGAGAGCCCCTCTCAGGGAAGTTATGAGTCAGAGACACTTGCGGAGAGCGACTCAGGGGTCGACCAAACCGCACTGGATGAGGTGGATGTCCTAGATTTGGAGGATGAGTGTGCAGAAATTGAGGACGAGGACAGTTGGTACGTTTCATCATCGATACTGCTTGTGTCCAATCCAACATGTGCTTTCTGTCGTTACTAGACTAACTAGTGTGTTGCATTTACACTTTTGCAGATATGAGAGAGATACCAAGCTCTCTTCATCATATGAAATAGCTCATATGAGTTAGCTTCAGGGGAAATTTGTCTTAACACAAACTAGAGGGATGCAACACTTAAAGTTTGCATTTTCCATTCCCTTGTGTATAGATAGAGGAGTCCCTTTAGCCAGATGAGTCACATTTGCTTTTCTTTTTTTTTATTTAACCTCTGATTTGAAAGTGTGCTCGTCCCCCTCAGGGCAGCGACTGTGTGCTTTACTGTAGCTTTAGATTATTTGGATTTAAAGTTAGACTTATTTTGAGCAAGATAGAAACTGCATTATTTTCTTAGCCACAAAATCCCATGTTGCAGCCTTGTTCAGCTGCAACAACCATTTCAATCCCTAACTCTGAATTTCTATCGTAATAAGGAGTAAATTAGTTAGGTATGGAACAAAAGGCAGCGACGCGACGCCAAGGCGGACAAAGAAAGAAAGGGCAGGTCGCAAAAGTAAATAATTTCAGAAGCAGTGTGACAGTGTGAGGTTGTTGTTCGTCTCCTGATTTTCGACTTGGTAAACATGAGGCATGAATGATCATAACCTGTTTGTCAGGCAATAATTCCCTTTTCATGCCAACAAGTCTAGGAATGCTAATGCTCCAGGCAGAGGCTGTGTTATATTTCAGAAATGATTGTTATTAATGTCGCTTGACTCAGCATTTATTTGCATTCTCTAAGCCTTGGTACAAAACGAGCTGAGGATCAACTAAGCTACTTTTGCATTAGTTCTCCTGAAGGCAGGTTATGTTGTTTAGAAACAATTTGAACTCATTTCCTCATTGACATGGCAGAATATATTCAACAAAACGAACATTACAAAGGGTCTGTAACTGATAACTTGTGTTTTGTTTTTGAGATCACTCCAGCTAGTTTGTTTAAATGTCTTTGAACAGGAACCATGTTGTGTTCCTGATGCCTACTTTAGTCCAAGAGCTTAACAGGCAGACCATTCATGACTTATTTTCAGTTCCCCATCATTAGCCATACCATATGTGCTTTGTGAGGTTATCATAGCCAAAACATGTTGTAATCCCAGCGGCAACATAATCTGATCTGCTCTGGGCTGGATGCTGCCGCATGGCTAAACTGCTTTGGGTGGGATTGCACAGCATGTGATCAGAGGCACCCCCCTGTTGTGTGAGCTGCATGACACACAGACAGAAACTCCAGAACTAAGAGCAACAGAGAGATCTGTTTTTATTCTTAATTAGACTTGGCAGGTAATATCTTCACCTTCAAGTCAAAATTACAGGATGAATGTCCACCTTGTTCTTAAATTGGGCCTATTTTCCTCTTGGATCTTTGTTTACCTATTGAAATGTGGCTTATTGAACTCTTAAGCTTAGCAAAAAGCCAATTACATTCTTAACACAGACTCAAGCCTCCTAGTTTAAAACTGAAAGCAAGAAACATATTCCTAAATTACAACAATATGGGAATGATTTATGATTAAAGAAGTACTGTAAGAGTTAATATGAATATAATAATGTTGAATCTGCGTGTTGTCCCACACATATGCTTTGATTACCAATTTAATACTATTTTTATTGTAAATGTGGGAATAAATCAGTTATGAGATATCAGGTGAGAAATAGCAAATTAGCAAGAGTAAAATGTTCTTTTAAATCTTTTAAATCAATGAACACATTTTTACAACCAACCGGGGATGTAGCTCCATTTTTTTCCCCTCCTGAGTGTGAATATTGTACGGAGGCTGCTTTTAAAATCACCAGATCCCTTCGCCACATAGATTTATGTTTGGTTTGATATGTTTATTGGTTAGGTTTGGTTTTAATGGAACTGCTGATGCAGACCGGTTTCTTGTGTGAATGGCAACAGCCTGGTGAAAACCTGTGACCAAAACTCACGTGTGAATGGATCAACCTCAAGCAGCCTGCACGTCATTATTCCATCAAACACAGAAACCCTGTGTATGAAAGAAGTAGTCTCTCACACACACACACACACACACACACACACACACACACACACACACACACACACACACACACACTGGAAAGATTTGCTCCATGGACGGATGTGTGACCTGAATTTTGCTCCCTGTATTGTTGCCCGTTTCAGTGGGAAATGGGTGCTTTTGTGTTTGTCCAATGGGAGGATGATTTGTAGTTGATTGGTAAAGAACCGGTCAGTCAGCGTCTTTTGTGAATCCAACTCAAAAGATCAGCCCATGTGATCACCCGTTCAAAGCGTGTGGGCAACTCAACACTTGACACATCTCGGAGTTGGATTTGGAAACACAAAGTCAAGTTTTGATTTTGTCAGGTATCGTGTGGCTTCATAAAAACCCACTAGGTAGATTTGATGGAAAGGTTTTTCTGCTTTGCAAGTTAAAATGAAGCCATATTTGAATTCTGATACTACATTTGAACTGTTTGACTAGGATAACAATCATTTTCATCCAAAAAAGGATTATTGCATTTCTACAGGCAGTCATAGTGCAGCAGACTCAGGCTGTGATAAGGATGTTTAAAAGGTGAATCAGTATTGACTCACACCGTTTGATCTGATATCATTCTTTAACGTGTTTAAACAGCCTGCTTGTTTGTGTGGTGCTAAGCTGCCTTAACTAAGCATTTAGTTGCAGGGTGCTAGTGCCGCCCATGCTCAGTCATGCCTATGATTTACAAGATGAAAAACATTCAGACTGTGCGTGGCATGCTCAAATCTATTGGACGCATACCATTGAGGCCAGTAGTCCACACTAATCTTTGGCTTGTATTTATTCCAATCTTTTGCTCTGCAACTACCGACACTTTTGACTAGAGTGTTTAACAAAAAGTAGATTAGGCTTGAGCCCTGAGCTGCAGTCACCCAACCTCAGTTTCCCCGAAACCTGTATTACTCTTCCAATCCGTTTTACTTGTTGGAATTGCCCTCGTTTCCTCTCTTAATTTTTTTTTTCTTTCCCCGCCTACAGGTTGTACGTGTCACCCAAAAAGCAAGTGGCAGATCAAGGCCCAGAGTCTCCATTGAAGTGGTGTCGGCAGGCTCTCGACCACCGCAGTCCAGAGACGGAAATGGCTTGTCGGACCCTTATCAGCCGCTTGGACCAATGTATGCACTAAATCAGTGGTTCTCAACTAGTATGGCCTCAGGACCCGCCATCAAAAATTGCCACCCGATTTTCTAAAAAATTTTAAACCAATCAGATTTATTTAAAGAAAATTTGTCTTGTATAGACTTCAGATGGTACAAAACATGTGACAGAGCAAAGGAACAAAACAAATATGTTTAAAAAGCACTTCACAGACAATTGACGCAATGTTCTTCCAAGCACATATTCGCAACCCACTGAAAACGGCCCCGCGACTCACTTTTGGGTCCCGAACCATCAGTTGAGAACCACTGCACTAAATTAAAGAATACATTCATTTTCACATGAGACGCTTTGAAATACCCCAGACAAAATATTTGATTATTAGATTTTCTATTCTTTCCCTTTATAAATGGAACACTTTTTTGAACCTGAAGATCTTTGAGTCACATGTCGGTGCCACAGGGAGAGAGTCTTAACGCCTGCTGTGAATCGTGCCGCTGTGCTCTTATTTACTGCTCACCTCCTCTTTGAGTGTGCACAGTTCTGTGTGTGTTTTTAGTCCTAAGACAAAGCCAGAGTGATGTGTACACGGCGTGTATGCCTCTTATGTGTGGACAGAAGTTTGTGTCCAATCCAACAGATCACATATATTATTCATCCCACCCACTTCTCTGGCTTCTTGCAAACTGCAGAACCTGAACGCCAACGCTATTCACACCGAGACTAGAAGCAATATGCAGACACTGTATGGTTAGCTATCAAGCTTTCTAAATGAACTTATTTCATAACTTCATTATGAATGAAAATGGTGCTTTGGTTTGACTTTATAACTTTTGCTTGAAAATAACATCAAAAAGTAGACAGGTGTCTTTTATTTAAAAAGTGATTTGACTTATTCTTTGAGAATTTTTTTGTGGGAAAACGGCTCTGCACTTACAAAAGTTTCTCCTTCAGTGATTCAATTCTTTCCTTTCAGGATGTGTTGACACATTTGCAACCTCTCATTGCATCAGTTCACTGTGTTTACCTTGATTTAAATCACGTGCAGATGACATCCTGCTGCTGCGATATAATCACACACACCTCTCCACACATCAGTTTGGTTTGTTCTAACTCTCCTCTGTATGCTAGACACAACACTACCAGAGCTCATAAAGCCTGAGGATCACATCCTTCTGCTGTACCGTTTAAAAGAAGCACAGTGGCTTTTTTGGTTTTGGATAATACTATGGCACATTCTCAGATCAAAAATGTCTTATTACAACTGGTTGGACAAAAGAATCCACGTTTCATGACAGCCCCATAAAATACCTTTTATCTCAGTCTGTAAAAGATTAGGAATTTTTTTTTTTTGTACTTTGGATGACATTTTTTATGTGAAATGCAGTCAAAATAATATCAGATGTTAAACTGCTTCACAATTGTTTTTGTCACTGTTTAGGCCTGCACCATCTGTTTCTAGCTACACTTGTTCAATGGTGCACATTTACATTGTGTCCTTCTGTAACAACCCCGACAACAACCCAGAGATGTTGATTCTCCTTTTATTTGGCCCATTGTTGTACAGCAGTGAGACCAGTTAGTTATTAATCACCACATCCTGGGATCTCTGTTCACCCTGACCCTGCCCTTTTAAACTTTGTGCTGCCACACCTTTGTAAAACAAAGGAGCCGCCCAAAAAGGCAATTCGACCACAACTAACCGCTCTGCATCTGTTGTTGCTTTTGTGTGATCAAAAAGGGGCCATTGATGTACTTTCATTTGATCCAAACCAATGTTTGACTCTTCTTCAAATTCTCTTTCTATATGTCATCTCTTTTTAGTGTGTACATTCTTCTCTGATCACGTTCCTTTCTCTCCTCTCCTGTTCCCTGCAGCGTCTCGATGGAGGAACATGTACAGTAGCCCGTCAGCAGAGGGAGGCTCAGCATCAGGCCTGATCTCTCCTGGGTACCACAAATCAACTAACAAATCCCTACTAACCTGTGGCAGCTCAGGTATGGCATGACATTAACACACTGTGCTCCTCAATTTCTGTGTGGGGCAGTGGGGCTGACGTCAGTTATAATAAGGATGTAGGTCAGCTGATGTGTGTGTGTGTGTGTGTGCACCAATGCATCAACAATGTGACCTCTTGTGGATTCTGAATGGTAATTTGTGACCTAAATGGCAGTCTTGCATGTTTTACCATGATAAACATGTGATGCGTATGCTGTTCTTTTAATGTTTACCATTCAAAAGCAACAAATACTTATGTACTAATGTGGAAAATTGTGGAAAGGAATAATTTACCCAAAAAGGGAAAAAGCAAGCCTGTACTTGGAGGCTAAATGCATGACAAATGTTGCTGATATTCACCACAAACTACATCCCTCAAGCTTTCCTTAGATCACGACAACAACCATTATAGATCTGTTATAGATTCATCAAGAAAACTAACAGATGTAATCTCACTCTTGTTAGCTTTTCTTGAGTTCATCTGCTTTTTGTTTTCAAATGAGTGGGCATAATGTGTGCCTTGCAGATATAAATAAACACTTATCATATTTAGACTTTTGGTCATCAATAAAGAACAGCATATGACATTCTGACTGTAGGGCATAGAAATCATGTGTTTTGAAGTTGTTTCACGGTGCTTAGCTATCAAAAAAAAAAAAGTATAATGTTGGTGATCTAACCCTGTGTTGATCTTTGGTTACTTTCCCTTTTATTTTATACCTCATTGTTGCACTTCCCTGTGTACAGACCAACAATGCTAATGTCGTAGTGAAAGTATGTAACAATTCTTTGCATGGACTTGTAAATGCATTTGCTTGTGGGTGATGACTCTTATCTAATCCTGGACTTCTTACATAACCAAATGCCCCTGGTTGATTATAGTCACTTCTGTTTGTGTCAGTCAAGAGTTTGGGCGTGGATCAGACAAACATGCCTGGAAGGGTGACTTTGCATACTGCTAACAGACCGCTCTTTTTCTAGACCTATGTTGCTGGGCAGGGCTGGAGTGCAGTCCGGTGGAGAGTTGTGATTTCTAAATGCAGCAAATGTGATAATAAAACAAAGATTTCCCACCTTAGAATTTCTCAAATATTGATGTAGTCGTATAACTAATATTAAAATGCAGATCCACCGAGTGAATATTGAACTTCAATCTAAATGTATCCTGAAATGGGATAGCACACAAGTGCTTTGTTTTAATATTTCTAGTCAGTAAGCCCCTGTTCAATTCTTTGTGTAGAATCTAGTCTTTGTGGCTTAGTCCAGTTAACACACTGTGTTTACTGGAGTGAGCAGCCAACATTAGGTCATCAACACAGAGGTGATAGCCTAATGTTTGTCAAACTAATTAAATGGTATGAAAGGGGCCCATTGATCAAGACAGAGCTTTACTTTGGCCTCATATTCCAATGTGTCTTATTGTGGTCAGTTTGACCATTCTTTTAGTACTGACATTTATTTGACATTTGAAGGTGATTCTCTGGAACACAAACGGAGGCGACTCACAGAAACTCTGGGTAATGTAGTGACATTTGTTTAGTTAGTTGGCAATGTTATAACACATTTTTTTTTTCTTTTTGTTTACAGGTGTCACTAGCATGCAGTCAGCGCTGAGCTCCCAGTCCTCCATAGACAGCGAGCTCAGCACATCAGATGACTCCATCTCTATGGGCTACAAGCTGCAGGACCTCACTGATGTCCAGATTATGGCTCGCCTGCAGGAAGAAAGTGAGTGTTGTGCACACGATATGCTGGAAGTCGCATATGATTATGTTCCCAAATGAAAAATAGACTACTGGTATGTAGCTGATAAGGAAAACACCTGAACTAACACAGTTAGTGTTAGTACTCATAACACTTATTGTTTCACTATGTAACCTTTTTAATTTTTTTGTACCTATATGTGGATGTGCCTGCATTCGCTTGGCTCCCTGTTTATGCAAGTTTTTTTAACTTTATATTTTTGCTGTCAGGTCTGAGGCAGGATTATGCTTCCAGCTCAGCGTCTGTGTCACGCCGCAGCTCGACAGCCTCCCTGCAGTCCTTGCGCCGTGGTGGCACATACAGCGATCAGGAGTTTGACAGTTACAGCCTGGAGGACGAAGAGGACGAGTTTTGCTCCATGCCCCAGCGACGACACCGCTTCACCCCTTCGCCCTTAGGCTCACCCAGGTGCCTGTCTCCCTCCACCTCCAATCACGGTCAGGAATACAACAGCAGACTCGCTGCACCACGCACAAGAACACCCAGAAGATCTCTCCAGGGCCCAAGTGCAGAGCTGCTGAAATTTGCCAAGAGTGAGGGTAGGCTATGGCAATTCATAATTCAGCTTCAATTGCTTAGGTCAAGATCAGAGTGACCACCACAGAGATTCTTGTTTGAATCTAGGCTGTATAAGACACACATGATGATGTCGCTAAATCCGTTTGTATGTGTGGTTCCAGAGGAGTTGAGGCACAGCATGCCTAATTTGGCCCCCCGCACCAGCCTACGTTCCCTGGAGGCAGTCAGAAACAGCCGCAGCATGGAGGCTAACCTCCAGAGCTCTGGCAACCGCATGTCCCGCCTTCCACACTCCCCCTCCACAGGTAACCCTACCCACTTCACCTGGTCTGCACCATTCCTCTGACATAACACGTGCTTTTTTCCCTGCCATCAGCCCATTGAATTCTCACTCTTACCCTAACACCTCCTAACCTCTCCATGACTACAGCAAATAATTGGGAAGATTTTTAGGCACTGATGACGCTTACACATCTTTCATGTGGACACGAGTGACATGATACTCACTGTTTTTGATAGTTGCTCACTCTTTGCAGAGGACAGCACTGAACCAGAAAAGGCAGTTTGGGGAGAGTCAGGAAAATGAATTCTGCATGTTAGTAAGTTATTAAGGATGCATGCAAGGAGTTTTGTTGCTTACTCAGAGTGTGTGCACTTTTTCATAAACAAATTTGACCCATAATAAACCAGCAAACAACTATAACCTATATAATGTAAATGTGATTGTGCATAGATTAAAAAAATCCAGATTTTTTTGACAGGAAGACAAAAGTAGGGAAGTTTTCATACTGCTACTCTCTTCCAAAAACGGTCTAATATCACCAGTAACATCGTAACAGGTGAACTGATCTAACCGTGACAGTCTAATCCTTCCCAACCCCGCATTTTGCCCTACTTCTTTCCCGACCATGTATCTTTGCTGATGTACAGGTAACTCTCCTTTTACTTACCCGCTACATGATGACTCCATTCCTTTGCAGTAATCCAGCACTGCTACCTCACAGGTTTGCCTTCAACTCCTACAAGCCACAAGAGGAGTTATCTGATATTTAAAGTGGTCTTAAAAAGCAGTCTTTGGTTGAGATTCTGTTTCACCACTTTGCTTTTCTTCCACCTAAGGGATGGCTTCTAGTCGGCTGCGTAGCAATGGTCAGTCCCCTCTCTCCCTGCGGGCTCCAGTTAAAGCCGTCACTCCCATGGCAGCTGGTCGTCAGGCTTCCAGGAGTCTGCCAGTTGTTCAAGCACCACCTGCAGAAAGGGGTCGCAGGGTCCAGTCCCCGGGGTCTGCCAACAGTGGAGCCTACATACCTGGAAGGGCCTCCACTGGGGCGGGGAGACCTGCGGTGGGCCGAGGACAGGCTGCACCATCAGCATCCACCAGGAGTAAACTTTCACAGCCTACGAGGAGGTGAGCACCTAAATGGTAATGTTAAATAGTAGAGAAATGTTCATTTTAATCATTTCTACTAGTTTGCAAATCGTTCAGTTTGGATGTTTGGATTCCCCTGTGAGAGGAAACTATCTTCCTGTTTCATTAATAGGTCTTTGGGAATGACCAAAATCTCTGATGAATCCTGGAAAGATGGCTGTTACTGAGTCTGGCCTGTGATGAAGGATGTTCACTGCTTCAACCCTCACCTGACCTCTCCCCACCTTGCCTCTTATAGTACAAAAAGACTCACAAATGTGTTGTACAACCTTTTGGTCCCCTATTTCAAACTGGGCTGCACTGGATTCGTACTTGAAACTCATCTCTTCTCCTTGCATGAAGTATTGTCAACCCACACAGAGACCACAGGATGTGTAGGCAGACAAGACGGCACATGTGCACACTCCACTCGTGTTGGACCAATTGAGAGCTTCCAGAAGATTCGTTTGTGTCAATTTTACTTATTTTTCTATGGTGATCGTGAGAAACCCCTGGAATATCAAGAGTTGTGGTACTGTTCTGTTGGTGTAAATGATATGAAGACAATTTAAATGAAGATATTGTTGGTTTGTTCCTTTTTTCCATTGTGAATTACAACTAGATGAAGGTGCTGAGTGCTGCATGCTTAGTTTTGTTATCTTAACATTTCAGCCTATCCATCATTACATAACTGCAATACGACAAATCCCCCATGTGTCCCAAATGATCTGTGTGAATTTATGAATGTTGGATTGATTCATAGTGAAATTTTCTTAAGGTTTGTGTTGTATTTGTGCTTTGCTATTTGAATACACACCAATGCAAGTCCTGTAAACCACACTGCCCTTATAAATAATACAAAAAAAACTATGGTTTGTGCCAAGGTGCGTTTTCAGCTGCAACACTCTTTCTAATTCCAGAAGTAATCTTGATTCATGAAAGCTATTGTAATGGTACTGTATTTTCCAGGCATTTCTACTGCATATCTAGTGGTGGTATCAAGTGTTTGTTTTTTTTTGCATACCACTGTAAAAAAAAAAAAAAGAAAATGTTTATGCACGAAGGCCACTGCCTTAGACAGCTATGCACCCTGATGCAGAGTGCCTCTGAAAATGAAATGCTGTTGAGAAAATTAATATTAAAGTCTACTCTGAAACTGTATTGCAGTATTACTGTTTATTTTTTAGCAAATTAATGCAAAATTCGTGGTGTGTTATTTCATCAAAGGGTAATTAGTCACACTGTGGTGCATCTGCAGTAAAGGCGGTGACAGCAGCATTTCCTGCGTGTATTTGCAAACGCTTCTCAAATGTGTCTCTGCTTGACGCTACCCACCCCCATGTGACAAAATGGCCTACAGGCCTCATCTGCGCATACAAAGTCTGCAAGCGCAGTCTGCAATAAGATTTAAAAAAAAAAAAAAAAAAAAAATGATAATCTGCTAAAAGATCAATGTTGTGTCTCAGAGCCGCCCGCAAATACGGTCCCGTTTAGAGAATGTCAGTGTAATGTAACTCTGCTCTCATATGCATGACGCAAATAGTAAGGGATCAGCGGTAAACGAGGCCACGCATTGTCTGCCCCCCGCCCTCCCTCTGCTTGTCAGGAAGCAAGCTGATTGGCCGAGGCCTAGCAAAGGGTGCCCGGGGATCCAAAACTGCAGGCCGCACTTAGCTTACCGTCAAAAATAAACCAAAACAATAACAGACAAAACTGAGAAGAGGGAGATACACCGATAGAGTCAGAAGACGACGTATTCAGGTAAAATTATTTTGAATCAGTCAGTAGTGTAGGTGGAATTAGACACAAAGGCCCAGTCGGCCGTAGCGGGCCTCTTTCATCCTTTTCGAAAAACAACATGGAAGATAATGCGGCACAAGCTGCCTCTGTTAGCTTAGCACGCTAGCTAGCCGAATGGACGGTCGTCGTCGCACGTACTCAAGAAACACGCGGGGATATAATCGCTGTGCACACATTAGTTTATTGTGTTGGGTAGAAATCTTCACTTGTATTGTTCCGTCGTGTGAAATAAGAGTTTCACGACGAGGGAATTATACGGGTTGTCGCATCCCTCGGGTTAGCTTATGTGCTAACACAAAATGGCGTTGAGGGTAGAAGCCCTAGCTCTCCTGCTAGTTAGCTCCAGTGGGTGGAGGGCGGTAGCCGCGCAAAGAATGCATTGCATAATGTCTGCGGTACTTTCATTGGCGGCCATAAATTCCGAGCCTGTGTAGTTTAATATAAACAAGCGCCTAACACAAGACGTATTTTAAAATTGATAACGTTGTAAGCAAAGTGTCCAGGTTGATTTTTTTCAAACGATTTGTCTGTGGAAATCAGGGACGCCATAACAGACCACTGCAGATATGTTGGAGAAAAAAAAAAGTCATGTGATGACATTTATTTTCCTTCTTCATAAACAAGTAGATGGCTCATTTAAAGAGCTGTTAAAGTTGCTGTCGCGGTACTGGTCGTCCTAATGCAAACTGGGCGGGTCAGCCCTTTGTTTCAGCGGGGCTTCCTGCAGCCATCAGACCAGCTTCAGGTGTAAAGCTCCATGTCGGTAGGTTGAGGCAGGCTGTAGTACTCTTCTCGGGCAATGGATGGAGCCAGTGGTCAAATAAACAACTGCAGTCCTCAATGTACACATTTTGTTTTTAAAAAATCTTTGAAGTGATTTATGGCCTGTCTTCTGTTCTCCAGTTAGTTTTAATTGTTTTCTTTCTTTGTTTGTTTGTTTTTTTAGGGGGGATTAATAACCTTGATGAGAGGAATCACATCAACTATCTAATGGGTTTTATTGTAAGCGTTTGTCATCAAATGTGAAGGTATGTATCAAAACAATGTCCATTTTTGCATTCACTTTCATTCTAATGGTGCAAACTGACAAAGTGAACGTAAAGAGCTAACACAGCATGCAATTTTCAGTCATTTTTCTGAGTGAAGACATGGATCAAGGAGGAGGGGTGTTGGAGCTTCACACTCAGGAGCTGAAGATGCCCCATGCTATGATCATGCAAGACTTTGGTAGGTGGTCAAGTAATATATGGTTATAATCATAGTTTCCAAAGTAGTTAATGCCAATATGCAACATACAATCCAAGGCAAAATACCCCTTAAGTGGAAAATATTGAGCTCAGCGCTCTAAAATATGTCATCTGACATTTCTCACTTGTGCAATTGCTATTTAGAATATTCGATTAATGGCATAGATGAAACAAGAAGGTGATACACTCTCAAATGTGTGCAAAGATGCCAAGACATCTTTTGTGTAGTTCCAAAAGCTAGAATGACTTACATTTGGGCATTTATTATCATTTAGTAGCTTGAAACCTTTAGTCATGTACCTGTCTCTGTCTTGTGTTTACAGTTGCTGGCATGGGGGGTCTTGCCCATATTGACGGGGAGCACATTGTGGTGTCTGTGCCCGAGGGTATGCTTCTGTCTGATGTGATGACGGATGAAGGCATCCTCCTGGAACATGAACTTGAGGTGGAAGGCCTAGAAACTCAGGTGGTTCATGGACTGGAGACTGAGGTTGTGGAAGGACTGGAGACTGAAGTGGTGGAAAGCTTACATGCAGACGTCGAGGGCTTGGAGGCAGAAGTGGTCGAGGAGCTACAGACACATGTTGTAGAGCTGGAGGCTCAGGTTGTTGAGGACCTTGAGGCAGAGGTGGAAGTGGAGGGTCTCGAAGCAGAGGTGGTTGAAGGCCTGGAAACCGAAGTAGATGTTGAGGACCTTGAGGCCCACGTTGTTGAGGGGCTTGAGGAGGAGGTGGAAGTGGAGGGTTTAGAAGCTGAGGTTGTGGAGGGTCTAGAAGTAGATGTAGAAAGTCTTCAATCTCAAGTAGTGGAGGCCCATGAAATGACCACTGAAGACATAGTTTCCTCGCAACACAGCGTGATCATGCCTGAGAACATTCTGGGCACAGAGGTCGCGATAGAGGAAACACTGGATCCCCATCATCACCATCATGTCCTGACTTCAGACCTCATCCAGGACTCAAACCACCACCACGATGACATGCCAGACCAGGTGTTTGTGGCAGAGCTTCTGTCTGAGCACCAGGACAATACACTGGACCATCAGCTTGTATCAGAAGGTTTGATGGTGACGGAAGCTAATGCTGAGACAATAATCCATGAGCAGCTGCCAACAGAGGCTGTTCCCTTGCAGACAGATGAGGACGATGATGCAAGAAGCAGTTCGGAGGATTACCTCATGATCTCCTGTAAGACAGTTTTTCTTATGAATTCATAGCAAACTACATTTGTGTAAGTGTGTGTTTTATTACTCCAAATTTTTGATAACCAAAACGTATTGTGTTACTGTAGTAGATGAGGTGGGAGAGAAGCTGGACATTGGAGATACTCCCCTTGAGATCAGCACTGAGGTGATGGAAGACAAGGAATCTAAAGAGGACGACGGCTCCGAGGTCATCAAAGTCTACATCTTCAAAGCTGAAGCAGATGATGATCTAGGTAATTAACTAATTCACATCTACAAAATTTAAACTTAGATTATTTTCTTGTAAATTACATTGTAAAAAACATTAGGTTTGTTTTTTCAGGAGGAACCGAGGTGATAACAGAGGATGATTACCAGAACGGCCATCCTGACCTTGAAGCTGCATCATCAGGCAGACTCGGAGTTGGCCGTGACAAGATGGTGTACATGGCAGTCAAGAACCATCCAAAAGAAGAAGAGGATGATGAGGATGACAGTGATGAGGATGACGATGATGACATTAGTATGTTCCTCTGTGAACTAAAAATTAGTCAGTTTTGTCAGACATGTTTTTGACTTGTTCTCAGTAAGAGAGTGTCAAACTGGAGAGATTAGTCAGAAGAGACTGAAGTGCGTCCATCTTAGTTTTAGATTTCTTTTGCCTATATCTTGGCAGTTGTAAAACAAATATGATACTTCAAAACAGAAAACCCTTTGTATCGTGTCACAAAGAAAAGTTTCACATCCTGTTGATAAAGTAATCTGTCTGTGCAGGTAACACAATTGATCAGGTGAAGAATGGAGGCTCAACGCCATTTTTGCAAATCCGAGAAGGGCTCAGTGCTAACCGTACAATCAAACCAAAACCTAAGAAAAAGAAGAAAGGAGATACACGACAGTGTCAGACTGGTATGAACAGCATTCAATCTTGTGATGTTCGGCCTTTTGTTTGTGTTGAATCAGGTGATTTGTTTAATTTAACAATAAGCACATTCCATTGATTTTGTTAAACATTTGTTCATTATAACTTATTTTATATCAATCATTTCTTCCAGCTGTGATCATTGGACCAGATGGAATGCCTTTGACCGTCTACCCCTGTCACATATGTGGAAAGAAGTTTCGCTCACGGGGCTTCCTCAAATGCCACATGAAGAACCACCCGGACCACCTGCTCAAGAAGAAGTACCAATGTACAGACTGTGACTTCACCACCAACAAGAAGGTCAGTTTCCACAACCACTTGGAGAGTCATAAGCTGCTGAGTCACAACTGTGAGCGCTCTCCAGAATACACAGAGTACACACGGCGTTACCATGAGTCCAGCCCCCTGGGCTCTGACAAGCTCATCGTCAAAGACAGAGAGCCCAAACTGCATCACTGCAAGTACTGCGATTATGAGACGGCAGAACAGGGTCTGCTCAACCGTCACCTGCTGGCTGTGCACAGTAAGAACTTTGCTCATGTGTGTGTTGAGTGTGCCAAAGGTTTTCGCCATCCATCAGAGCTGAAGAAACACATGCGGACCCACACAGGTGAGAAGCCCTACCACTGCCCGCACTGCGAGTTCCGCTGTGCAGATCAGTCCAACCTAAAGACTCACATTAAGAGCAAGCACGGTGCTGATCTGCCATTCAAGTGCAGCCACTGTCCTCAAGCTTATGCAGATGCACGGGAACTTCAGCGTCACATAGAGATGGTGCAAGGCCACAAGACCCACCAGTGCCCACACTGTGAGCACAAGAGCACCAACTCCAGTGACCTGAAACGACACATTATCTCTGTACACACCAAGGACTTCCCTCATCAGTGTGATGTGTGTGAGAAAGGCTTTCACAGGCCCTCAGAGTTGAAGAAACATGCAGAAACACACAAGGGGAACAAGGTGCACCAGTGCCGGCATTGTAACTTCAACGCCCCAGACACCTTCACCTTGAGTCGCCACATCCTGTCCTTGCACACAAAGGACCTCCCTTTTAAATGCAAGCGTTGCCGGCGAGGCTTCCGACAGCCTGCTGAGCTGAAGAAGCACATGAAGACACACAGTGGTAGAAAGGTCTATCAGTGCCAGTATTGTGAGTATAACAGTACAGACGCTTCTGGCTTCAAACGCCATGTTATCTCCATTCACACCAAGGACTACCCCCACCGCTGCGACTACTGCACGAAGGGCTTTAGGAGGCCTTCGGAGAAGAGCCAGCACATAGCCAGGCATCATAAAGACATGTTGATGTAATGTCATCGCACACAAAAACACACTCCTCTCCCAATTTAATCTGTTTCACACACCCACAGGTGATTTTAGTGTATGGAAAAAGAAATGGTGTATTTTGGCTGTTGAATGACACCATTATAATTGCCATTCTGTGTTGTAATGGGCGTAAACCTCCCTCCAGGGGTATGAAACAACACATTTTAAATGGGGTTGAAATCTAAAAAAGGACTGTGTACACTGAGCAGGACATCTGTAAATTGTGTTTTGTTTTGTTTCAGAAAATCACATATGAACATATATTCAGGGTCTCAAATGTCTATATTTTTATACCCACTCAGCTGAAATGCTGCAAGATGACTGTGTCCTGTAAAATAGAAAGTGTTGCTCCGTAAGCTTCATGCCACTTCTTCAGATTATGTGGAATGAGTACATGAGGAGTTTGCCTCCAAAAGTACCAACAAGTATCTCTTTTCATTATTAACTAGCTTTTACCCTGATATTTGTTTTCAATGCCATCTGGTCTTAAAGGGGCAGGGACAATTATAAGTTCATTAATATGTTTTGAGTGATGATGACAAACATTCAGCACCTTAAGGAAATATATCAATAAATCAAACATTTGGACTTCCATCATTTTGGATTTTCCTCCCAAGCATGAACACTTGGAATACCATGAAGTTAATCATGTATAACATAGGCTTTATCCTCTTAAATATTTCTTCAAAGTTAAGTCAGCATTGTCTAACAAGAAGGATAAATGGGGCAGTTGGTATGATTGAAAAATATCCCTTTAGTGTGCACAACATGTGCGACAAAGAAATCTGGTTTGATAATGAACAGGTGTATCATATGAACTATACAGATGGTTGACTTCACGTTTGATAACCCTTGAAGTTGTGATACCTGACTGCCAGTGTAAGTTGCGTGTGTGTGTGTGTGTGTGTGATGTTATCTGTGACACAGATGTGATCTCTCAGCTAACCATTTGATTGCAATCATGCCTTACATCTGTTGGTCTTTGTCCCTTAAGCACTGATGAACACCGCTAATAAAAAAATAAGTGATTTTTAACTCTCAAACATGCTGTATCAATGCCATTCTCCCAGAGATTGTGTGTTTGAGTCAGTAGAAAGCACTTTATTAACCTTTTTTTAATATTTTAATTACATGTGTGACACACCCACACAACTATATATACATATATATAAATATGAAAAACCTAGATGATAAACAATTACAGAGCTTTGTGAGTTGGTAAAGGTGAGCATTGTTTTGAGTGTTATCGCTAGCTAATGAGCGTGATCCATCACTGCATCAGAACTGAATTGTGATTGAAAGTGGTGGGTGAAACCATTAGTTGTTTTGTTCTATGGATAAGTGATTGGGTTTTGTGTTTTGTTTGTGCTCACTAACAAGTTTCCCAGACCCTCGTCCTGCAGTCCCAAATAACCCGACCCATTATTCCCATCAAGCCAGTGGTCATCATATTGGCAGTAGTCTTTAAAGTATGCACATAAAGCTGTCTCCATGAAATTAATTGTGGTATATATTAAAAAATCCCTGCATTTCGTGTACCTTAGTCTATATTTTCTTTCAGTCTGATTGTGGATAAACTACTGGCGGGGAAGAACCAAAATAAACAATTATCTTTTTACGCTTTTTGTCCTCTGTCCTAGAAAAATAAATCAACTTTTATATGACGTTAGAAAGACATAGTGCTTCATAGTATCACTAATGAACAGCCATTTGCATATAAGTGTTGCTGGTTGTAGTGTTCAGTTTTTTGCAATTCAATCTCAGTTGGTATTTTAATTGAAAAGAGGACAGGACTTACAGAGGGTTTACAGGGAAACCTCATTCAGGGAAGACATGTAGGATGTTACCAAAAGATGGGAAGTATCTCCCCTTTAGGGACATGGATACTCATTACTACCGCTTCCACAAGTGAAATTGCTTAAACCTTCTATGATTGGAAACTTAAAAGGTACCTTTATCCTTTTTTTGATGGTGTTGAAATTTGAAGTAGAAGAAATGGAAAAAAAAATGGGCAACATTTCTCTGTGAAAGTGAATTCAAATTTGAACTGAATCCATACTTAATGCTCCAACATGCCGGTGTATGAAAGAGGGATTTGGAGTTAAAGGAAGCGCAGTCTGTTGTATTTCAGTCTGAAACTTCAGCCAAATGGAACTCAGCCATCATTTATATGGATGTTTAATAAAAATGGTTTGAGCCATCATGCACATAAACATATACTTACAAAGCAGAAGAATATATGAAGAATACCTTAAAGCTGACTCCAAATCATTCACAAATGAATTTTAATACTTGTTAGACATTTTGATCCTATTCAGATCTTTATCAATGGTAAGATAACAGGGGTTTCTCTTTTCAGAAACTTAAGTTACCGGTAAGAGTTGTCATTTTCCTAGATTGAATAAATACGTTCCACTACCTCAACAAAAAGAAACAGAAACTGACCACAAACTAGAAGCCAAAAAATGTTGAGCTTCTTATGAGAAATAGCGATACGTTTGTCAGTCGTTTTTGTTGTTTTATCTACCTTAGAGCTGTCTTGTATCATGGGGAGGATATGATGTTAATATACTGTATTATGACAATCAAACTGGTTCATTAAATTGTGTAGATGTTATAATAGAGGTAAGTTACTGACTGTGTCTTACATGAAGTGGAAAAAACTAATTGAATATAAAGGTTTGCATTAGTGAAAAGGGCATGCGGGGGCAGCCAGCCCTCCTATTTGAAAGTCCTCTTTAATTTCATTAATGCGCTGTACATCTGTCAGAGTGTCTCCGACTCTGTCATTATTAAATAAACAACTGAGTGTTTTTTCCTCCACATAGAGACTCACGAGGGGATTTGATTCTCTCAACAAGATGCGTTGCAGGCGTCTGGTTTCCCCTTCATGTCACCTGTCTCGAAAGATGAATGATGCCTCGAACTGAGGGAAATGAGGCTGTGCATATGGGTTCACATTGGCACCACGAACACCTCAGAAAACGGATATCACAGTCTGTTCATTTTTTGTTGATCCCACAGAGCATGCCATAAATCAATAAATAGTGCAGCTGTCTGCAGTAAATGCTGAGAATACAGGAAAACAACCTGTAAAATCTCCATAAGTTACCCATTCTTCTAACTGCATGATCCAAGAATCCAGTAGAATATGTTATTTTGTTTTGAATACATAGATTATGCAGCAGCAATTCATTTTATGTTGATTTCTGAGTATATTTAACCACTGTCTCTTCTCCTGAGCCTCCTCTTTGCCTGCTTTGAATCATTAGAGCGTCAAACACCCACACGGATACAGCTAACAGCCCCTGAAGGCCATCACGTTGATGAGAACTGACAGATATACACAGATAATCCGGCCGTTGCAGAAGGTCAAACTAATTTATTTGATGTAGTCATTTTGTCCATATTTCTGGGGATCAATGGGCTGTGGTCTGGATGTGATTAGAATGATGAAACTGGCAGTAAAAAAGAAATCAGGGTTGCATGCTGATGTGCAGGGATTTTAAATTTCAGTGACTAAAAAGGAGATCAATCATACACAAATGTTTGAGTGGTTGTATTGTTTTCGGTCACTGGCAGGGGTTCACAGTGGCATTAATCCAAAATATTCCATTGTAGTTCTGCACCAGAGCATATTCTTTTGGATATTTTGTTCTGCGCTGGATGAGAAATCCTAGTGTCTTGTAACAGTTGGCACATTATACTAAATGGAATAATAGATAAAGCAAGGACAGTCAGATCCTGTGGTTGTGCACACATAACCATAGCGGTCCAATCCAGATTGTAGACGACAAGGCTTGAGGTGCTGCAAGCCAGCCTTGGCCCTCTCGGAAATCAGAACCAGGACATTTGGAGACAGGAAAAAATGACCTACTGATAACCCAGAGAAATGACTGTGAGGTGGACTACACATCAAACAGAGACAAACAGAGAGAGAGAGGGTAGCTTATATTACCAATGCAGGGCAGTCTGACTCAGCCATGCTTCTCAATACTATGTTGAACATTTTCACTACCTCAAGTTTAATTTGATGTATCTCAATCTGAAACGAAAAACTGTTTAAAACATCTCAGAAGTTATACTGTATATTAGCTAGACGTAAAATGTCACCAAAATCATTGAAAATGTGTGTTAAACCTTTACATCATAAATTGTTCTTCATTTTTGACCAAGTCGTGTCGATATGAAACAGTATTTAGCATCAAACTATGAACATTGATAGTCAAACATCAAAGTAACTTTAAGAAACAAAGATTACAGAAGGAGAGAGCTTTAAATAGATACAAACTAGTAGGCTACTTGAACTTAATTCTGCATTATCATGGTCAGAATTAGTAGCTTGAAATGTTCTGTGAGAGAGAACAATCCCTCCTGAGAATTCACTAGATGTCACTGTTCTCCCCTCCTTCTCATACACACTCACTGCGCTGATCTCTCAGAGTGTTCCCAAAAATAAATGCATGAAAATTAAATGCACTCATTTATAACTCAGTGGCTCGGATTTTATATGGGACTCCAGCAGAACAAGAATAGGGCGGTACTGTTGTTTGGTTCTCAGTTCTCTGTCGAATAACTAATCAATCAGAGGAGCAAAAAGCACACAAACATGAAAGTGTGTGAAGAGTTGGATGTCCTCCATTGATCACAGACGGATTTGTGCGTGGTAATCCCAAAAATACACAGATACAACTGCAAAAATGTAACTCCTTTTATTTAATTACGATGCAATGTATTCATTTAGGGCAACTTGTGAAATAAACCTTGACTATGATTACACACTTAACTTCCAATGCGCGTTGTTTTAAGCGGGTACAGTGTTGGACCTGTCCATTTACAGTGCAGGAGGTTTTGACCTGGATCACGGCTGATGCGCGTCACCGCGTATGGGCGTGGCTAACCAGCTGAACAACGCTGTGTCCTCCGTTTACGTTGCAGCAGACTTACAGACTGACACGAGAGAGGAGCGGAGGGACAGACCCGCCGACCACCTCGCGATCGTTTCGACCCGCAAGTGATGGAGAGGACGGAGATTTTTTTATACACCTTCCTCGCGTCTGACTACGTCTTTAACATCTTGTTCATCGCATGGCTCTTCGCCAACGGGACACCCACAAATGTCACCAACTATGGATTGCTTAATTGAAGTTGGGCCACCTGATCCTGTTTCCGCGAGGACAACCCACCGACATTAGAGTTAGAGAAGTCGTTATGGACAGTTGTGCGAATCGTTCATTTCCTTCTCAGAGAACTGGAGTCAAAAGCAGTATTGCAACCGCATGATTTCACATCTACTTGCGCGTAAAGGACGCAGAAGAAACGGTTCCACTGCTGCCTGAAATGCTCTGCGCCATGCTTTAGTAATAATGGAGGAAAGCTGTAGTTAGAAGTACAGGACATGTTTGTGTGACTGTTTTGCTTCTGCTGGATTTGATGAGAGAGTGGCGGGCAGCTTTTTAACACGAATACCAATTCTGCGCGGCAGTTGAGTCGCTCTGTTTCCAGAGGAGATCCACCGCATCAAGAGACCTGGAATCTGTGACAGGCAACAGGCCTCACGATCACTGTGACAGGTACACTGACAGTTTTTTTTTTAAAGTCCTGCGCTGTTTGCTTTCATTACTACCAAGAGAGTTTTTTTTTCAAGCTGCGTTCAATTGCTCCTGTGAGCCATGGCTTTACCAGATAGTGGCATATCTGCGGAGGAGGTCCCCTTTCCAGAGATTATAGAGCTCAATGTTGGCGGCCAGGTGTACATAACCCGCTACTCCACCCTCACAAGTGTGCCAGACTCCCTGCTATGGGAGATGTTCAGTCGAAAGTCAAATAAAGGACTGGCTAGGGACACAAAGGGTCGTTTCTTTGTCGACCGTGATGGCTTCCTGTTCCGTTACATCCTGGACTATATGAGGGACCAG